>NW_027635919.1:55586-91792 GCF_903797595.1 Erithacus rubecula
GGGCAACTCCCCCAGCACTGCCACGGCCTTGGGGAGGGGGTTGGAGGTCTGCAGCACCCCGGGGTGCTGAGCGTTGCTGGGTGAACGCCCCTCGGCTCTCACTGCAGATCAGTGGCAGCTCCTGGCCGAGCTCCTCCACCACGACCCGGTGACCCCGGAACTGGGGGCAGTGCTGGCCCCCAACAGCTGCCCAGCTGTTGGTGTCCCAGTGTTCTGCCCTCCTCCGGGAATAAACAACCTCCTGGGACACCCCCCCAAATCTCCCCAAAGGGCATTTGTGGCTTAGCTTTGGAGTCCTTCAAGCTCCAAAAATCTTCCCCTACACCCTCAAAAACTCCCTCCGACGAAGACCCCAGGGGCGAGCTCCCCCTCTGAGGTCACTGTGAGATGGGGGGACAATGTCCCAGGGGCGGGAGGGCTGCAGACACAGCCAGGGCTGGACTGCATGGTCCCTCCGCTTCCAGTTCCTGCTTCTCATCCTATATCCCAGCTCTTCCTCCCCCTCCTCCTCCTCTTCCTCCTCATCTTAATCCATCCACCTCTTCTCCCGCTGTTTCTCCATCACTGCTCCCCCATCCCCACTGCTCCTGCCCTGTTCCCGAGCCCTCGCAGCCCGTGGCAGGAGCAGGGATGGAGCCGGGACAGGTCAGGATGGGCAGCGCGGCGCTCTCGGCTGCTCCCACCCACTGGGGATGGGGGGAATCCAGCCAGGGAAAAGGAGAGGGAAACTGGGAAAACTGGGGGACAGCAGATCCAAAGTGGGGCTTGCTGGGGACCCTGGGTGGGAAATTCCATCCCTTTGGACTCTTCCCAGACACCTGGAGATGTTGGAGCAGGGACTGCAGAGATGGGTGAGGGATCCCAAAAGTGGGATTTTGGGGACAGGATCTGTGGGAATGGAAATGTCCTGCTCCTTTCCCAGGGCAGGGTCACACCCGAGCCAGGTGTGCAGGGCAGGACCTTGCCCTGAGCCTTAGCACTGTCCGACCTGCAGTATCTGCTTCCCCTCGGCCTCTTCCTCCTGTGGCCACAAGCCCAGCTTGGTGTTGAACAAAGGGACTGGGCTGGGGTCATCCCATGGTGGGGGCTGTGCACCCCCTCTGGTCCCTCTCCAAATTCCCTCCCGGGGGCTGCAGGAGCTGGGGCAGGAGCCCTGTGGGGAGGGAAAAGGGGGTGACACCAGGATTGGGTTATACTGGAGTTGTAACTGTGGCCAGGGAAGAGCAGGGTGAGAACATGTCAGAGGAACAATTGTGCACACAGCCAGGGCAGGGCAGGAGGAGGGGCAGGAGCTGCTCCAGGGGCTGGAGCTGATTGCCCTGACATTCCGTGGTGCAGCCCGTGCTGAGGCAGCCGGGCCCCTGCAGCCCATGGAGGGCACGGAGTGCAGAGATGCACCTGCAGCGCCTGGAGGAGCCCGTGCCGGAGCAGGGGGATGCCTGAGCGGAGGCTGGGACCCCATGAGAAACCTGTGCTGGAGCAGGGACCTGGCAGGGACCTGCAAACCCGTGCAGAGAGGAGCCCACTCTGCAGCAGGGTCCTGGCAGGAATTGTGAGCCCATGCAAGTGTGACCCACGCTGAAGCAGTTTGTGAAGAACTGCTGCCTGTGAGATGAACTCACCTTGGACAAGTTCATGGAGAAGCGTCTCTGGGAGGGACCCCTTGGTGCAGCAGGGGAACGACTCCTCTCCCCGAGCAGCAGGAGAAAAACACATGAACTGAGCAGAACCCCCATTCCCTGTATCCCTGCACTCATTGGGTCAGGAGGCAGGGATGAGAAGGAGGGAGAGATGGGCAGAAGGGTTTTTTTAAGCTTTATTTTACTACTCACTATCCTGTTCTGATTAGGAGATCAAGATATTCAATTAGTATCTCTAATTATGAACCTGTCTTTCCCATGATGGCATTTGCTGAGCAATCAGTCCCAGTCTCTATCACAACCTCTGAAACCTTCATTCTGTTTTCTCTCTCCTGTCCATCTCTGGAGGGGAGTGAGAGAGCAGCTCTGATGGGTGATTGAAATCCAGCCAGTGTCAATTGACAACACTTCTTTTCTCTTCCCTTTCTTTCTTTCCAGAGGTCACAGTGCAGAGGCTGAGTGGAGCTTTGATGGGGGGAATGAAGGTGTTGGGGAGCAGCAGGGACAGGAGCCCCAGGGATGTGGGACAGGCATGAGAGGGGCCCAGGCAGCTGGCAGGGGGCAGCAGGACAATTACCCTGACAAGGTGAGGTGCACAGGGCAGATGTGCAATTTGGCAAACCTGGGGCCATCCAAATGCACCTTGACTGTGACAATTGATGCTGATAACAACCCAAAGACAGTGGGTTCTGTCACCAACAAGCTCATAAATTATGAGAGTGTGATCAATGGCCCGAGGCAGGCTCATGTCTCTGCTGTGGTTAAGGAACTCAAAGAGGAGTTTAAGGAAGAGATGAGGGAGATAAGGGAAGAGGTGAGGAAGATCAGTGCAGCATCAGTGCCAGTCACAGGCTCCAAAGTCAGAGCCCAACACCCCCCAGCTAGGGAGAGAGGGTACACCCCACGAGCTGACCTGTGGATTTTTTTGCACAACCATGGGGAAATCATGAAAAGGCAAAATGAGAAACCCACTTCTGCACTGGCAGCATGGGTGCATCAACTCAGGGAGGGAAGCACTAAGAGAGGGAGTTCCACTCAAATGAGGGAAGCCTCAACCTCCCATGACCAAGCTGCCAGGTATTACAGAAAGGAAGATGACATTAGGAATCCTCTTAAAAGAACCTCTAGTATGTATGCCCAGGAAGGAAATGATAACCAGGGTTGGAGGGGCCCTGCCTCTAGCCAGGGAGAGGCACAGGACAGCCAGGTCTTTTGGATGGAATAGATCCATTGGCCTGGCACATCAGAGCCTTTAGCTGATCCTGGTGCACAGTGTACCCTAATGCCACTGGGACATGTGAGGGCAGAACCTGTTTCCATTGCTGGGGTGACGGGGGATCACAGGAATTGACTCTGCTGGAGGCTGAAATGAGCCTGACTGGGAAGGGGTGGCAGAAACATCCCAGTGTGACTGGCCCAGAGGCTCCATGAATTCTGGGCATACTCTTCCTCTGGAATGGCTATTACAAAGACCCAAAGGGACTCAGGTGGGCTTTTGAAACAGCTGCTGTAGAGGCAGAGGGCATTGAGAAATTAAATACCTTGCCTGGACTATCAGAAAACCCATCTACAGTAGGTACCTGCAGGTGAAAATGCAACAATCACCAACTGCCACCTCAACAGCACACAGCCAGCAGCATCAGATGAATCAAGATGCCATTATCCTCACCCATAAAATTTTGGCTAGAAAGTCAAAGGGTGCTCAGTAAAACCCACTCACCCTTCAACAGCCCCAGTTTGCCTGTGGGCAAGTCTGACAGACAATAGAAATTGACTGTAGGCTACTGTGCCTTGAATGAAGTGACTCCACTGTGGGAGCTAAAACAAAGAGTACTGTGGATTTAATTAGCATAAGCAGCTTGATAACCAAGATGCCTCGGCAAGAGCAAACAGAGCTTTGAAGACTCCATGAAGACTGGATCAAGACTGGTCACAGGAAAGAAGAATGAATCAAATAGAAATGTTGCAAAATGTGTAAGCTTCTCTGTGTGATGTTTAGCCCAACGAATGTGGGAAAAAATTACAAGCTTTCCTAAAAATGGTATATAAGCACATGTAGCTGAGAGTAAATTTGGATTCTGACCAGCAGTCAGTAGAGCCCCTCTCTCTCCCAGTCGTTGATTCTCCAGTGCTGAGCGCTGCCGTGCCAGACACGCTGGATCTCCAGGAGGAGCTGGACCCCAAGGCAGCAAAGTGGCACCATTGACATTGCCAATGCATTTTTCTCCATTCCTTTGGCAGCAGAGTGCAGGCCTCAGTTTGCTTTCACCTGGGGGCACGTGCAGCACACCTGGAACCGACTGCCCCAGGGGTGGAAACAAAGCCTCCCCATCAGCCATGGGCTGATCCAGGCTGCACTGGAAAAGGGTAAAGCTCCAAAACACCTGCAATACATCAATAACATCATTGTGTGGAGGAACAGGGCAATAAAATATTTGAGAAAGCAGAGAGGATCATCCAGATTCTGCAGCAAGGAGGTTTCACCATCGAGAACAGCAAAGTCAAGGGAGCTGCCTGAGAGATCCAGTTCCTGGGAGTAGAGTGGCAAGATGGACAGAGCCAGATCCCCACTGAAATGATCAATGAGATCATCACAGTGTCTCCACCAAGCAGCAAGAAGGAAACACAAGCTTTCCTAGGGGCCATAGGTTTTTAGAGAATGCATTCCTGAGTGCAGCCACATTGTGACCAGGCTCTACCTGCTCATCCTAAGAAGAACAATTCCAGCTGTGGCCGTGAACAGCAACAAACCTTCACCCAGACCAGAAAGAACTGGCAAACCTCTACCTTTGTACTTAATCATATATAGTAACCAATGCTCTGTGGAGTTAGTTAGAAAGGTAAAAAAGGCCAGCTAGCAACATAAAGGAAAACCAACTGAGGCTGCTGATGAGTGCAAAAACATTGCCACTCACAAAAAACTCTCTGTAAAAGTCCATCATGTAGATGGCCATGTCCCCAAAAGTCAGGCAAATAAAGAACACTAAAACAAGGAGCAAGGAGATCAAGCTGAAAAAATAGAGATGTCTCAAATAAATTTAAATTAGCAACATAAGGGAGAGTTGTTCCTAACTCAATAGGCCCATACTGCCTCAAGCCATCAAGGCAAAAATGCCACCTATAAGAAGGCACAAAACTGAAAAACAGATTAAACTATAAATTGCACTTCTCAAGTTATCCATAACTGAAAGAAATGTGCTAAAATCAAAGAAGCCAAACCGAGAAAGCCTCTCTAATATGGGGGGCAGTATTCCAAATATAAGTAGAAAGAAGCCCAGCAAATGAACTACATCACACTGCCTCAAACCCCCCAAGGCAAGTGCTACGTGATCACAATTGTAGAAGCCACCACTAGATCATTAGAAACCTGAACTGTACCTCACACTACTTATCAAAACACCGTCTGAAGCCCAAAAAAGCAAGTCCTATAAAGACACAGCACCCCTGAGAGAATCGTCAGACACAGGACCCATTTCAAGAACAGCCTTAGAAACACCTCAGCCAAAAACCAGGATATTGAATAAATAGATCATATCCCTTATCACACACCAGCTGCCAGCAAAGTTGAACTGTACAACAGACTACTTAAAATTACCCTAAAGGCACTTGGCAGGGAAACATCCAAAAATTGAGAAATGAACTTAAGAAAAGCCAGCAAAATAGTCAACATCTGAGAGTCCATCACTCAAGCAAGTCCTGCCCAGTCTGAAGCCTTGCACACAGTGGATGGGGATAAAGTCCCTGTAGTACACATAAAAGGTATTTTAAGACTGTTTAGATCAGTCCCACCTCAAGCAAAGGCAAAATAATCCGTACAGTTGGTTTTGCTCAAAAACCTAGTTACACTTAGTAGGTAATGCAGAAAGATAAAGAAACCCATTGAGTACCACAGAAAAATCTAATCTTAAGTGAGAATTGTGTGTAAAGTTTCACTGGATAAAAATACACAGCAGAGTTGAAAGAAGATATTAATTAAGGTAGGATGCAGATGGGAATAGAATAAGGAGAAGATCATGTCTTAAGTTGCAATGCAAGATGCAAGCAGAAGTATACATTCTATCAGCATCTGCTGAAACCAGGTGGAGCAGGGCTCCTTATCTCTTCCATGACCCATCCCTCACAACTCCTCCCCACAAGGAGTTACACTTTATGGGAGATGCCCCACCCAAGGAGAAAAGCCAAGCATTTCCCACCTAAATATAAGCTAGAATTTGAAACATCAGAGCAGTCTTTCCCACTAAATTCCCAGAAGACCAGGCTTATCTGCATCACCACTAGATGTTAAAAAAGTAACTACTCCAAAATCAAACTTCTCCAAAATCATTGCTTCAACAAAACCACATCTGTCACTCCAAGAAAACTATAGGTACCATTATTCAGACTGCAACCAACACCCTGAGCAACAGGGTTACAGGTTGCATTCTGACCTTGCCAGTCTCTTGGTCTTTATATTACTATATTTTATTTTCATTTTCCCAGTGAAAAACTGCTATTCTAAATCCCATATCCTTGACAGGCAACTCTTCAATTTCCAAGCATATTAGTTCATAGGGAGGGAGTTTACATTTTCCGTTCCCAGAGAAGCTTCAGAGCTCCTCAGCAGACACCTGTCTGTCAAACCAAGACAGTGCCCTGCTGCAGCTCCATCCCCATGGCAGGATCCGCGCTGGATGATCCCCAGGGACCCCCGGTGGGCAGAGCCCTCCTGAGCCCTGGTGCTGCTGATCCGTGTTGGGAAGACACCTGGCTGGGGGCTCCACACCCTCCCCGTAGCCTGGATTTTCTCTGCATTTCTCTTTGTCCTTCCCAAACACCCAAAACCAGGGTAAAAATAGAGATGTGAAATAACGACCTGCTTGGGGACACGGGGGGATCTTCCAGGGGATGCGGGGGACCCTCGGTTCCAGGGATTTGAGGGGTCCTGGGAGGGACCTGGGGATTGCTCAGGGCGTTGGGCACCCCAGTTCCAGCGGCTCTGGCTGCACTGGGAGAGGAGGAGCGGGAGGAAGAGGAGGAGCGAGAAGAGACGGAAGAGAAGCAGCGGGAGGAAGAGGAAGAGCGATTTTGGATCCACGCGCTTCTCTCGCCTGGTCGCTGAGTCCGCAGTTTCCCCGGGTCCGGCAGCATCGTCCCCCAAAAACCCGCAGGTGAGCGGGGAGGGGGAGCTCGCTTCCAATCCATCATGGGGGGCTCCGGGAGGGTTTTGCTTTGCGGTTCAGGGGACGTTTGAATCTTGCAGGAGCCCAAAGCCGAGGCGGAAATGGCCCTGGAGGGATCTTTTCAGCTCCCATTTGCGATTGCCCGGTAGCGGCGGGGACGGGGCGATATCAGTTCTGGGGATCCCCGGCAGAGCCGGGGGGGTGCGGGAGGTTGGTGCTGAGCGGGCTCCGGGCCCCCGAGGCTGAAAGGGGCGCTGACTGCTCCAGCTGCCCTTGGGCAGCGCCACCATCAAACCCAACACGCTCAACCCTTGTTTACCCCCCCAAGCCAGGATTTCCCAAACCTCGGCATCGAAGAGGAGAAGGAGGAGGAGGCTATGAGGATGAGCTTGATGTCCCGCAAGCTGCAGACAGGTGAGGAGGAAGTCAGTGCCCCTTTCCCCCTGTGTCCTGCTCCATCTCCCAGCCCAGCACGGCCCCGGCTGCAGCACAGCCCTGGGGGGATCTCCTTGCCCCTCCCTCTGGCACGGAGGCAAATCCCATCCTGTCCTTGTCCTTCCTCCCCCAGACAAGGAGCTGAGCACGGACAGCAGGGAGGACAAATCCCCGCGGCACAGCCTCGGGCGAGAGGCCGTTTGCAGCGGCTCCACGGCGCAGGAATGCAACGGGGAGGAAAAGCCCCGCAGATCCCGCAGCAGGAGGGGCTGCAAACGCACAGCCCGGGGATCCCAGCAGGAAAGAGCCAGCCCGGGCCGGGGAGGCGGCCGGAGCTCGGAGCTGGGGCTGCGTGAGCAGCTTCACCATGGGGAGAAGCCCCACAAGTGTTCGGAATGTGGGAAGAGCTTCAGGTGGAGATCAGAGATGATGAAACACCAGAGAATGCACACGGGGGAACGGCCCTACGAGTGTGGGGAGTGTGGGAAATTTTTCAGCTACAGCTCGCACCTGACTGTGCACCAGAGGAGCCACACTGGGGAGAGGCCCTATGAGTGTGATAAATGCAGGAAGAGGTTTCAGTCCAGCTCCAGTCTCCTCCGGCACAATCGCATTCACAAGGATGAGAAGCCATTTCGCTGCTCTGATTGCAGGAAGGGCTTCAAGCAAAACTCACATCTTGTCAGGCACTGGCTCATCCACACTGGGGAGAGACCCTACAAGTGTCTCGAGTGTGGGAAGAGCTTCTCAAGGGGCTCTCACTTGACCAGGCACCAACGAAGTCTCCACTGAGAGAAGCCCTGCGAGTGCCCCAAGTGCAGGAAGAGCTTCGTGTGCTGCTCCAGCTCCATCCCCATGACAGGATCTGCACTGGATGATCCCCACTCATCCCCGGTGGTCAGAGCCCCCTCTCATCCCTGGTGCTGCTGATCCGTGTTGGGAAGACACCTGTCTGAAGGCTGCACATCCTCCTGGCTCCCATTCCAGTCCAATTCCCATTCCTACTCTCATTCCCTCTCCCTGTCCCCTTTTCTCTGTCCGGTTGTCGTTCCCATATTCCTAGTCCCATATTCCCTGTCTTTTGGGAAGGATAAGGATTTGACAGGATGCTCTCACAGATATGTATGTATAACATTTCCATTTCTGTATTTCCACTGTTGGTTCCCGTATTCCTATTCCCAATCCTATTCCCGTATCCCAGTTTCTATTCCCTGTCCCATATTCTACATCCCCATCCCATATTCTCTCTCCAATTGCTATTTCTATATTCTGTGTCCCTTGCATATTCCCATTCCCACTTCCTCCTTTCATTCCCATTCCAATTCCTTGTCCCCATTCCCACTTGTTGGAATGTTTAACACAGAAGCCTCTGTGCGTCCCTCCAATAGAGAACAGAATGCAAAATTTAAATTAAAAACCTTTTGAGAAATAAAATAAAATTAAGCCACTCCAACATGATATAGAGGCCTGAGCTTTAGTTTAGGTAAGTAGAATATTGAGTTGCATAGATATGAAGCAGAAGTATAAATCTTAGCTTGAAGTACGTAGAAATATGTTTTAAATGCCTTAAAAAGTAAAAGCCATAGAATCTCATGTAAAAAGCAAGCTTCATTGAGAGCTTAAAAACACAATTCTTTGCAGAATAAAAATAGAGTAAGAGTATTTTTTATATTCTTCCCATAGAACAGATAGGCCGTGTGCACAAGTTAGGCATAAACATTTGTGTTTGAGAAACAGAATTTTAACAGGTTTAGGAGAAATGCTTCAGCTTTTGGCTCATTGGGTTGTTTGTCAATAAAAATCTGTATTGCAGTGAGAGCTCTATCTTGCTTCTTTATCGTCGTTCTCTCTTCTTCCACCACCATCATCATCACCACTACCAGCACGGGAGAGAAGGAGAAGAGGAAGATGAAGAAGAAAAGATCAGAAGAAGAAAGGCCAGGGAGCATCTGCCTCTGGAGACTCTGCACCAGCCGCAGCTTCGATCTCTTGCAGCAGAGAGCTGCTCCTGCTTCCATCGGGACTTTATGGCAGAGAGATTGAACAGGGACTGGAGAGCCTTGGGCTCTTTGCCTTTGGAGCCTGACGTGCCTTGACAAGAAACAACTTTACAGCAGCCAGCAGCTACTCTGCTCTGGGAAGATCTAAAGCCACAACCAATCCCCACAGCCGGTGCCAGTCCCGGTGCCGTTCCTGAGGGCGCCTCTGCCACGGGGGCCTGAGGGCTCCACAGCTCGGGCTGCCTGTGCCACACGAACCCTTCAGCCCTGCTGCTGCCCTTGGCCAGCTGCAGAGAGCACAAGGCTTTGGGCATTGCTCACAGCCCCCAGCTGGCCACAGCAGCCTATCCTGCCAGCAGCCCTGGGCTCAGAGCCCTCCCTCCTGCTGGGGCCGTGCAGGGGCCATGGGCCTGTACCAGGCTCCTGTTCTGCCCCAGGAGCAAGGCTGCAGCTCCAGCCTGTGGGCCCTGGGCCGCAGCAGCCCAGGGCAGGCCCAGCTGCAGAGCTCCCAGCCTCAGTGGGTTTCACTGCAGCACTGCTGAACTCTGATCCCCATCCCAGATTCTCTCTCCACTTGCTGCTTCCACACTCCCTGTCCTGTTCCCATATTCCCATCTCCGGTCCCATTCCCAGTCCTTGTTCTGCATTGTCCCATTCTCAGTCTTGGTCTCGATCCTGTAGTCCTGGTCCCTGTCTCTTATTCCTAGTTCCCTTCCCACTTTAAGTCTTGTAGTCCAGGTCCCTGTCCCCATTCTATGTCCCAAATTCCCAATCCTTGCCTCCTTCCCATTCCATTCCCACACATGGTCCCAATCTCAGTTCCATTCCATTATTCCCATTGCCATTTCTGGTCCCTGTAAATGTTCATTGTGCCTGTCCTTTTTTCTGGTCCCATACTGGATCCCAGTTTCCACTCTGGGGCCCAGTCCCTCATTCCAGGCCCCATTCTCAGTCCCAGTCTGCATTCCCGTTCCCTTCCTAGTCCCTGTCTTGTATTTCAGGTCTTGGTCCTCTAGTCATGGTCCCTATCCCTATTCCAAGTCTATAACTCCTGGTCCCAGTCCTCATTCCTGGTCCCTGTCCCCATTCCCAGTACCTGTCCCCACTCTCCGTCCCATTCTCAGTCTTGCTCTCGATCCTGTAGTCCTGGTCCCTGTCCCTTATTCCTGGTTCCCTTCACGGTTTCAGTCTTGTAGCCCAGGTCCCTGTCCCCATTCTAGGTGCCAAATTCTCAGACCCTGTTCTTCTTCTTCCTGGTCACATTCCCACACCCAGCCCATTCTCAGTCCCATTCCATTATTCCCATTGCCATTCCCAGTCCCTGTACACATTCCCTCTCCCTGTCACCTTCCCTAGTCCCATTCCTGATCTCGGTCCCAGTCCCTCATTACAGGTGCCATTCTCAGTCCCAGTCTGCATTCCCGTTCCCATTCCCGGTCCCTGTCCTGTATTTCAGGTCTTGGTCCCCTACTCGTGGTCCCTATCCCCATTCCAAGCCCACAATTCACGGTCCCGGTCCTCATTTGCTCCTGGTCACAATCCCAGTCCCTGTCCCCATTCCCAGTCCCTGTTCCCCTTCCTGCTCTCTGTCCACATACCCGGTCCTATTCCTGCTCCCTGTCCCCATTCCCGCTCCCTGTTCCCTCTCACCAGCCGCTGCTGCCATTGCTCCGTTCCCCTCACGGCGCTCACATGACCACGGAAACTCCGTGCTGCTCCCGCCCACCAATCCCAGTGCGCGATCGCTCCTGGATTTGCATAACCACGCCCACAGCTCTGACCCCGCCCACCAGCCGCCATCGCTGTTTTCAGGTGCTCTTTGCTCCCAGTTCCCTCCCAGTGCTCCCAGTAGGAGCGGCACTGTCAGGGAAAGAGCTCCCAGTTCCTTTCAGAGCATCGCTTCCACCTGTCGCCCTATCATGCCCAGTGCTCGCAGTACCAGTCCTGGTGCCTCGAGTAGAGCATCTGCTTTGAAATTCTGAGCAGTAAAGATTGGCTGATTTTGTGTGTTAGTGCCCAGCAGAGTTGGGGGAGGAGCGGAAGAGAAGCAATGAGAGGAGAAGGAAGGGCGTCTCAGAAGGAGGAGTGCTTTTACTGCAGGGCGATTCTCTCTCCCTGCCTCCCAAACAGGGAATTTCCATTCGCAAACCTTGGTACCGTGGAGGAGGAGGGGGCTGAGAGGAAGAGGAAGATGCCCAACAGCTACTGGCAGGTGAGAAGGAAGTCAGTGCCCCTTTTCCCCTGTGTCCTGCTCCATCTTGCTGCAGGACAAATTCACTGCCAATGCCCTCCTCCCGGGGACACACTGTGGGGGGATCTCCTTGCCCTTCCCTCTGTCATGGAGGCAAATCCCATCCTCTCCTTGTCTTTCCTCCCCCAGACAAGGAGCTGAGCATGGACAGCAGGGAGGACAAATCCCCGTGGCACAGCCTCAGGCAAGAGGCCGTTTGCAGCGGCTCCAGGGCACAGGAATGCAACGGGGAGAAGAAGGCCCAGAGATCCTGCCCAAGGAGGGGCTGCAAACCCAGCCCAGGGTTCTCTGTGGAGGGAAGACCCACCCTGGGCCAGGAAGGTGACCAGAGATCCAGCTGCAGCTCAGACCTGGTGCTCCCTGAGCAGCTTCATGGCAGGGAGAAGCCCTACATGTGCTCAGAATTTGGGAAGAGCTTCATCACTAAGTCCAAGCTGACCTCCCATCAGCAGGTGCACACGGGAGAACGGCCCTACAGCTGTGGGGAATGTGGGAAGAGCTTCAGAGACAGCTTTGGCCTCCTCAGCCACCAGTGCGTGCACACCGGGGAACGGCCCTACACGTGCTTGGAATGTGGGAAGAGCTTCATTGATAGGTCCAATCTCACCTCCCACCAGAAGATCCACTTTGGGGAATGGCCCTATGAGTGTTGCGAGTGTGGGAAAAAGGCTTGGAGCAGTTCGGATCTCCTCAAGCACCAGCACACACACATGGGGGAGAGGCCCCATGAGTGTCCTGAGTGTGGGAAGAGCTTCTCCAGGAGCTCTACCCTGACCAAACATCAACGGAGCCACCAGTAAAGGAAACCCTGTGAGGGGCCTGATTGCAGGCAGGGTTTTGTCTGCTGCTCCAACTCCATTCCCCATCAGAGGATCCCCATTGGGCAGAGTCCTGGTGTCCCACATTCCCCATGACCCATGTTGGGAAGACACCTGGCTGTTGTTCTCCATGTCCTCCCGGTTCCCCATAGGCACCTGGATGAACACAGGGGTCGAAACATCCATCAGGATGGAGACTAACATCAGGAGTTCATTGGGAAGAGCAGATGGGGAATGCTGGGGATCCTTTCTGCACTGAGCGACTCAACAGGATCTTCTGTGATAAACTTTGTCTGAAGTTCCCACTTTGCCCACCACAGGAGGCCCTGTAAATGTCTGTGACATCCCTGGTCTTTAGCAGCCTGGAGACTCTTGGAATGGCACTGCAGAGCCCCTGTGAGTGTCTGTGAAAACTGGCCCCTTAGCACGTAGGGAGGGCTCTTTTGTCCCCATGGAGCCGCTGTGCCTGCCCGTGACTCCAAGATTCCTTAACAGATTAAAGAGCCCTTGAATACCGTGGAGACCCCGTGGCTGTACGAGCTCCTGGTTCCTTAGAAACCTGGAGATTCCTGTGATGTCACAATGGACACCTGTGACCTCGCTGTTCTTTGGGTGCCCAGAGAGACCTCTGGGATGTCATCATGGAGCCCCTGTCACTGCTGGGGATCTCACAGCACTTTAGAGCCCCAGAGGCACCCTGGAATTCATCAGGAACCCCTGTGAGTGCCCGTGACAGATCACTGCCCCAGCAGCTTCCTTCTGGTAAGAGTAACTCCCTGGAGGGCCTGAAACCAGGAGGTTTCTTGATGTCAGAGCTGAGCAGATAGCAGTTGGTGTTGGGGACTGTTCCCTATGACAGAGAAAGATCTGAGGGCAGAGAAACAGTTCCTGCAGGGATGGCTCCCAGCAGCAGCCACACAGGTGTGTGAAACTCCAATGAAATGTCATGGGAGAGAGAACTTGGAAAGCTCCTGTGATCCCCAACAATGCAGACACTTTCCCCTGAGCCAGACCCCCTGGTCTCCTCTCCCAGCCAGCAGAGCCTCTGCCCCCAGGGTTGTGTGGTCCAGGACAGGAGCTTCCTGTGCAGTGAGGGCTGTGGCACAGCAGGGACACATCTCTCCTGATGCATGGTCATTTCCCTCTGCCCAGCACAGCACCTGAGAGTGGCTGCCCCAGGATTTTGCTCTCTGGGAGGAGCAGAGCTGTGCTGGGTGAAAGGCTTTCCTGAGTGCCCAGCTGCCTCTGCTCTCCCTGCTTGCCTCTGCAGGAGAGTCACAGAGGTTTGATGTGTTTTTCCAGCTGGTTGTGCTGCCGTTCTTCTTGCCCTCAGGGCCCCTGGCACTAAGGGGTTGTGTCTTGGTTTGGAGAACAAGTGTTTGCTAAGAAAGACAGAAGTTTCTCTTTGAAATGGAGAATGTGAACCTTCTCCCTCTGAATTATTATAGCTTTTTATATTAAGCAGCTTTTAGACAAAGATATGGGAATTAGGAGTAACAGTTCTTTTTTTTTTTTTTTTTTTTTTTTTTGCTAGGAAGATTAAAATAGAAATACAGTATTACAAAGAACAACTCTGAAACACTGACAGAGTCAGAATACAACCTGACACCCTGTCAGTCAGGGTGTTGGTAGCAGTCTGATTAAATGGTGGCTGCAGCCCTCTTGGAGTGACAGTTGTGGTTCAGCTGAAACAATGCTTTTGTAGAAGGCTGCAGGGTTTTTTAAAGGTTTAGTGATGATGTGAAAAGGTTTGTCTTTCCTCTGGAATCTAGTGGAAAGAAGGCTACCTTGGTCTTCAAAATCGCAGTTTTCTTTCTAGGTAGGTAATGCTAGATTCTTCTTCTTGGCTGGAGCATTTCCCAATGGGATGATGTAATTTTATCAGTTATACAGTGGGACTTAATGGCCCAGTAGTAGATGGTATCTTCCTGGAGGGATGATGGGTTGTGGAAAACATAACACTTGGTTTTCAGGATGGCCCATTAGCAGATATTATGTCTCTCTGAGATAAGGATCACCACCCAGCTTCACCAGATGGTGACAGAATGCACATTTCTGGTCACATAATGTGTTGCAACCCAAAACAGGGTGGTATGGCACAAGGGTGGGGCTGTGGAGGGCCTGCTCTGACATTGCCCTGCATTAAGAATCCTGGGAACCAGGGGTTTTTCTGAGGGCAAATGATGCTCATAACCCCTGGTGCCACACAGAGAGGGGCTGTCTATTGTTCAGGGGTTTTAAATCCCCTGGAGAGGGAGAGCAGGATTTGGGGAAGGTGCTGTTCTTGCTGAGCATGATCAGGAGAAGGAAAAGAAGCTGCAGGCAGAGGGGCTGCTCACTGCCAAGTCTGATTGTGTGGGGAGGCTTCAAGCAGAGCTTGGTGATGGAGATGAGAAAGAGGGAATCTTAGAAGGAGAATGACAGCGTGTGGAGTCTATAGCCCTAAACCAAACTGAACCCAGAGATGATGGTCAGGGTGGGCACACACTGCTACCAAACAGTGCCCTACATGGTGACTGAGATACCCAAGTGATTCCAGGAGCAGTTAAATGAAGAGGTGGGAGACCCTGTAAGTATTCCCAGCCTAAATGTGGAGGTTGTGTCTGCACTAAGCCAAGCACAAGCCATAGGTGAAAGTCCACAAAGATCTTTTACATAGTGGTTATTTATTTACCAAGCCAGTTCCATCCAGTCAAACAAAGCCATGTCTCTGCCTGGGTGCTACAGGACTGGGCCAGGAGAGAAGGAATTAAATGTATCTTTCACCAAACAAGCCAATTAAGCTTAAGCACTGCACATGGTGACTGGTTTTCATGGATTATCCACTGCTGGAGCAGTGACTTGGATGTCTCTGGGCAGTTCTTTGTGGGTACCTGCCAATGCCCGTGATAAACAGCATTGTGTCCACATGAATGAAACAGTGTGAAAAATCTATTTACTGTAACAAGCTGCACATCTTAACCAGGTTAATTCTCTACATCCAATAATCAACAAAGAACTGCTGATATTTTCACAAGGCCTCTCTTGATCATTTTTGAAAGAGTTTTGGGAATCTGGAGATGTCCAACCTGACTGGATGCTGGCTAATTTTTCCAAAAGGTCAAGAGGGTGAGCCTGGACACCACAGGCCTGTCAGTGTCACTTCAATGCCTGCTAAAATGATGGAGAAGGTTATTCAGGGAGGCATTGAAAACCATCTGGAGGTCATTGCAGTCATTGGTCACAGGCAATGTGCCTTCAGGAGGGGGAAAGTCCTGCTTCTCAAACCTGCTTGCCTTTTACAACAGTGTAACCCACCGAGTTGATGGAGACAGCTGATGTCGTCTTTTTGAATTCCAGTAAAGCTTTAGATGCTGTCTCTGCCAGGATCCCTCTGGAGAAAGTGTTCCAGCCCCCAGTTCAATAAACATGCCATGTGATGGGTGAGCAGCTGGCTCACGGGTCAGGCTCGTGTGACAGCCCCGGGGGTGACACCAGACTGGCGACCTGTCACCAGTGGGGTCTGCAGGGCTCCACTGTCAGCCCTGTGCTCTTCAACATCCTCATGAAGAACCTGGATGCAGGACTTGAAGTATAGTAAGTAGTTTGCAGTCAGCACTAAATTGGAAGGAGCTGTTGACTTGCTCAAGGGCAGAGAGACCTTAAGAAATCTGAGAGAGGGACAATCATAAACCACAGGAAGTTTAACAAGGCTGAAGGCACTTGCAGAACACCCCATAGCAGTCTACAGCTTCGTCCTGGAGGGGCATTGGAGGGGCAGCACCAACCTCTGAGCTCTGCTGAGCAGTGAAAAGACCCCAGGGAACGGCTTGAAGCTGTGCCAGGGCAGGGTCAGGCTGGAGATCAGGAGAAGATTCTTTGCTCAGAGGGTGATGGGCACTGAGCAGCTCCCGAGGTAACGGTCCTGAGCCACAGCTGCCAGAGCTCCAGCAGCATTTGGACAAAGCTTTCAGGTGTTGAGAATTGGTTAGAAAGCCATGGACACTACTGTGGATATAGCTCGGCTGAGGCCTTGTTGCAGGAGAGCAGCTCCTGCTAAGTAGTAGTTAGGCCTTGCTCTTAAGCAGATTTTGCTGAGCAGCAGTGTTTGCTTTCAAGAGACTTTTGCAAAAGCAATAGAGCTAGCATAATTTGCAGAGTTAGTCGACAAGTAATATATATGCCCATTGTTCAATCAAGACCTTAACTTCCAGGGAAGCACGTAGCAAACGAGGTATAACCCTGGGATGGATACTATATAGCAATAAGTATAAGAATAAGGGAAGTAGCAGCAGCGGGATAGCATGTATGCTTTTTGGCTAGAAATTCAGTAGGCGTGATTATCTCACACTTGCAATAAGCAATAATAAGAGAAGGCGTACCTAGTAAAAACCAATAAGATTGTACTAATATAAATAATGCTGATTTATTCTATTTTGGGCTATAAAACTGTCTGATGCTCTCAATAAGGTTGGATTATGCTTTATCAATCACATTGATTGGCTGGCTGATCCCCTCACTATTCCTCCACGAGCGGCTCCGCACCCCCGCACCTCTTAAAGTGACCTTTCTTCCTGCAGTAGAAGCACTCCGGAGCCTCCCTCCGTCCGGCCGCCTGTTTTGTCTGGGAGGGGCTTCGCTTCCCCTGGGTCTGCTGGCTTGGTGCCGGTCCTGAGCTATTCTGAGTCTGCTCCAGCTTTTGTGCCTCCCTCACGGCAGCCACTAAAACCTTTGCCTGTGCCTTTTGTTGCTCCTCTCCCCTCCTCATATAAACCCGATGCGCCTCCCTCAATAATTCCTGCAGTCCTTTCTCTTGCCAATCGTCCATTTTTTCGATCTTCCTCTGTATATCCTCCCACAATTTTGCAACAAATGGTGTTTTTAGGAGGACCTCCCCTATAGGAGAGTCAGCATCCATCCCTGAATACATTCGGATACTTTGTCCCAATCTCTCAAGCCACTCAACTGGCGTCTCATCCCTCCCCTGACATTGTGCTAGCGCCTTGCTTATGTTCTGCCCTTTGGGAACAGCCTCCCGTATAGCCTGTATCACCATGCTTCTTAATTCTATCATTCTTAACCTGCCTTCTTCTGTCTGTGCGTCCCACGACGGTCTCATGCTCAGCCACCTTTGGTCCCCCAGTCCTCCCTGGGGGTTTCTGCGCACCCAGTCCAGAATAGCGGCTTGCCTTATCATGTCCAGTTCCTCGATATTGAACAATGACCTCAATATGGCATTAAGATCATCATATGTTTATACGCTAGTTCCTAAGAACTCGTGTAACCGGTTTGCGACACCTATCGGGTCATTCATTAGACTGCCCATTTCTTTCTTAAATGCTCTCACGTCTGCGGTGTTAATTGGTATGTGTACAAATCCGATGACCCCCGGGGCAATGGGCACTTCCCTTAAAGGAAGGAGTTTATGTTCGTCTGTGTCATCCCCACTATCGTCATTGTATAATTTATTTGTTTTTTGTCGGGTCCTGCTTGCTGGAAGGGATCCGTTTTCTCCGGCAGCAGGAATTGTTACTTTATGTCCCGGGAGGGGGGGAGCAGGGGGTGGGTGAGGCGCCGCTGCAGCCGGTGCCTGGGGGATTGGGGAGGGGGAGGGGTGAGGCATAGGTTGGCATGAGGGGTTAGCTGACTTCTCTGGGGTTTTTCCCTGAGGTTTGCTTTTTTTCTGTCCCATTTTCTCTAAAAGGTTTTCCCCCCCACGCTACTTTTGTTATGCCTACTTACCGTGTTTTATGCCGGGACCACCGCTGGGTCCGGGTACGACCGTACTGAAGTTTAAACTTTATTTCAATGTTTCCAATCTACTCACCTCACATGGAGAACCGTTCCATGGAGTTTTTTGAAAGGAGATGAGCTCTCTTTTGCTTTTCCTGGGCTTGTCCTGCCCTAGGATCTGAGAGGTTTACCAATTCTTAATTCCGGGGAACGTACCTTCCCTCCCGATCCTCCCCGTGACCGACCCCCAAAACTTCCCAAGTTTTAGGTTTGACGCGAGAGAGAGAGATTTAATATCACATTACAGTCGCTTCCCTCTCAACTGACCACACCCCAAATGCTGGAAGAAGCAACTGAGTTTTTTTAATAGATTCTTCTGAGTTGACTTGCTTTGTTTAATTGACACGTAATCACTTCACTGTAAAAGTGGGGACCTTGGATTTCTGGTACATAGGGAAATCTGGGCTCTATTCATTGTCCAAGATGCCATTTTCTGGAGCTGGCTGGAATACCAGAATATCAGAGCTGTGATGCTGATGTAGCCAAAATGAGAGGGGCTGTGGAAGGAGCTGCCCACAAAGAAGGCTCCGTGATTCATTTCTGTGTGAGTTCAGAATCTTCTAGTGCCCAAAATGCTGAGCTTGGGAGTTCTCTGCTGTCTTTGTTTTAATGGGATTAAGTAATTATGTGTGCATTTTCTTTCAACTAACCAGCCTGATAAAAGCAAGCACAACTGAAGAGCCTATAAATTGTCAGCTCTTCTGTTCCAGCAGAAGTGCTTTGATGGCTCTGCAGATTTTACATCTTGGTGAATATATTTAGCTGCCCTACTATGGTGAGTAAGACTAGAGAGTAGTTTATGCAATCTGAGCATCTCCCCTTGGGAATGTGCCTGGTGGAAAATGGATCTCAGCTACAGGGCAGTTTTAAGGGAGAAATCCCTGGTACTTCCAAGCAGAAATAGAAGCTGTTCTCCCAAACACTGGAGTAACTTCATTGAAACTAATCGTGTCTGGTATTGATACTTTGGCTATATCAGTCATAGGTTCAAATTCTGCTGTTGCTTTGCAGAACCTCTGCCTGTGTCCTGCAGCTGTTAAGACTTACTAGTCTTTTGTGAGTTTGACATCCATCTGATCTTCCAAGTAGGAACTCCTCACTGTGTATCGTGGCATCTGCAACCCTTTGTGTTTAATGAATTCATCAGGTGTTTGCTATGTGATATCATCAACCCACTTAATTCTTTTCAGAACTTTATTCTTCTACATGGCGTGTTTATGCATTCAATTTTATCTTTACTGTTAATTCAAATTAAGTCTTGGTTCGAGAGTTTATGTAATCACTTTAATTAAGTGGCTGTGCCTGCTCACTGCTTCTTGTTTATTTTAAATATTGGTCTGGGGAAGTAAAGGTTTTAATGTATTCCAAATTATAACCAGCAATAACTATGCAATAGTCCTCTATTAATTCAGATTTAAGAGCTCTGCATGTAAGATGACTTTTACACTATTGTGCTGTCTCATAATCAGAATTGGTGCTTACTGTGGCATCATTGCAGTGGTTCCTCTCTGGAATTGCTGAGGGTTTTGGCTCATGACTTGAGTTTGTAAGCTATGGGGAAGCAGAAACCTTTTGGCTGATATTTTTAAATTACTTTAGTAGATGTGGAGTTTTTTTATGAATCCACACAAATATATATATTTAATATATAGGAAAAGCAGCATTTGGTTTGAGTCCTAAGCTTCTGTTGTGCTTCAAATCCAATTAGCAACTCAATATCTTCATAAAAATACCCAGGACTGTTCATAGTTAATGAGTGATTAATTTTATTAAGGTGCTCACTTGGGGTGTGCATGGGCATGTGAATCCAGAACATTCTTGAAGTTTGCTAATTGTACACTACTCATAGTGTATTAAAAATCAGAGATTTTAGTATTCCTCTGTACTGCGCATTGTGACTTTGGCATTTCTCAGGTGTTCATTTTGGCAGTAGTGCTGGTTTTTTATCATTTTTTCAGTATTTGAATTGGCATGTAGAACTGAGAGGAGTAAACAGGGATCCAGGGGCAGCCACAGCTTCTCTGGGCATCCTATACCAGAGCCTTCCCACCCTCACAGGGGACAATTCCTTCCCAATACCCCATTTAAACCTATTCTCAGTTTGAAATTCTCAAGCTCTTTCCCTCTTGCCTATTGAAGAAATTGGAGTGGCTCACCTGGAACAAACACTGTGATATAATTTACTTGGAATTTTTAAGTGTTGTACAGTGTTAAAATTGAAAAGAAGAGTTTGAACAGGCATAGACTTGATGGAAACAGTTGGATCATGTTTCAGAGTTAGCAGAGATGGTCATGTGTAGGTGGACTCTAAAATGTAAATCAGGCTAAAATGAGCTGTTAAAAACATACTGTGAGTAGGTTTTGTTGGATTTGTTTGTGATCAAATAATGCAGGCAGGGATTTGGGAAACATAAGAAGCAAAAATTCCTCCTTTATGAATGGTTTCTGATAAGTCCCAAAAAATAATAACTGCCCCCCTGTAAGCTGCCCCTCCTGCAGCTCGGGATATTGCACACCTGTAGCTCAGGCTGAGCTGGAATCCAGCACAGGTATCATATGGATGGCAGTGCCTTTTTGCAAGGCTCACAGGCAACAAAACCAGTTTTCCAATCCCTTTATTCTTATGAAAAGTCGAGTCTTGTGCTTGATGATTCTGCAGTTGGGAAAAAGAGCTGCAGCCAGATGGGGCTGGGTTTTATAGGAAAGCTGCTTAATTATCTGCCTTTCTCCTGCCTTTATGGGCTCAAAATGTGGGAGTTTGGAGGCATTAAGTGTTTTATTAGACTGACTGTTGTTATTAATGGCATTACAGGTCAGCTGGTGCTGTTAAATCAAATTTGCTGGTCTCACAGTAGTTGTGCTCAGTGCTATGGAGAGGAGGCTGAGGTGAAGCTAAGGATAAACTCCAGTGCTTTGGGGAATTTCAGGCACTGCTGCTGGCTGGGTCAGGAATAGTCAGGGCTAGAAAGATATTCAAGTACTCTTGAACCCCCTGTACATCTTTTTAATTACTTTACTTGAACGGTGAGAATGAACTTTAACTTGTAGCCTTTTGTTGTTGTAAGCATTACTTCTTTTTTTTTTTTTTTTTTTTTTTTTTTTTTTTTTTTGTGTGTGTCCAAGTTTAGGACAAATTTGGGGAAAAAAAGAGCTCCAAAGGGCCCCCCCCCCCCTTTTCTTTTTTACAATTCCTTCCTTCAATGAGCTCAGAAAGAATTGTTCTTGTGGTGAAAATGGAAAAAACTTTTTATTAACAAAAATACAAAAGAAACACTCCCCCAACCCAAACCCAGATGAGACGAACCCAGCCGGTCCTCGCCAGGGAGAGCGGCAGAGCCGACCTCCAGCAGCGGCCCCCGAAGTCCAGATCCTTGTCCTCCGGAGTCGGTGCAAAACCCTGGAGCAGGGAGAAGGGAGAGAGGGGGAGGGGCAGCCGGGAGCAGGCCCAAAGCAAGCCCAAGACAAGCTAAAGCGAGTCCAAGACAAGCAAAAGCAAACCCAAGACAAGCCAACACGGGGACACAGACAAAACAGCTGGGGAAAAAGGAAAAAAACGGCCAAAGCAGCCAGGGGAGGGGGTCACAGCTGAGCAGACGGCAGAGAGCAAGACACAGCCCACAAACGAAGCGCAGCAAGAGAGAGAGAGCCGGAAAACACCAGCCTAGATAAAACCATCCGAGGGAGGGACCGGCAGCTGCACGGGGGAAGCAAGGAGAGGAGCCAGTCCAAACATCAGCCCATAACATTGTGGAAAAGAGTGATTATTTCTGTGATATCAGAAGTCAATGATCACCTGTGCTGCTGCTTCTATTTATGAGCTTCTGCTTACAGACTCTGTATTTGATTCTTTGAAAAATACACCTTATAGCATAGTCACCACAGCCTGGACTAGTGGAAAGTGTGTTTGGAAATAATGGTGTGTGTTGAAAAAAACACCCTCATTGCATTGTGCAGCAGATTTTTGACAGAGCTCCATGAGAAGCAGCTGACAATAAGCTCAAGTTGAATTATTAATGGTGTCCAGAGAAAGCAGTCACCTGTGAATGGCAGTGAATATCCGAATTCCATGAATTGTTTTGAGAAATTACCTAAAAATCTGTTATAGCCAATAATAAAAATAACAATAATAATGTACAGTATAGTTATTTAATTTTTAATGTAAATTCTGTGTAGTGGGTGTTGCTTAGTGCACAAGATGAATTGCTGCACAGTAATAATTTTCTGATAAAGAAAAGCCAGTTCTGGGTGCAGTGGCCGAGTTACTACTGCAGGAAGCCCCAGAATTTCAGTCCTGAATTCCCCCAGCAGTGGAGAGTGTGCATTCTACATTCTACATTCCACATTCTGCGTTCTACCTTCTACGTTCTACATTCCATGGTCTTCATGGAAGTGTTGGCTTAAACACTTCGTCCTTGAAGACATCTGTGAAATTCGGACTCTGATGTCACAATGCCAGTGAAACTTGGGAGACTTTGCCATTCTGATATATTCTACATTAATTTCACTGCATTCTGCAGATCCTGAGCTTAACTGATGATTTTAATATGGACATCAAACTAATTTGACTCAACTGGCCTTTAGGACTGATGACAATTATTTCTGATATTTTAGCTGTGGTATTTTGTGTGTTTTGTGCTGCTCTTTGCGGGGGAAGCTGTTGCAGGCAGGTTTGGGGTGTATTCCTGACTCCTTCTCTTGTGTAACCTCCCTTCCACCTTTCCTGCCTGTGTCCCTACAGAGGAGATGCTTGGAGTGCCTTTGGACAGCAGGAGACCCCGAAGGCATTCATGTAGTCATTCGTGATTTATGGGCTTGGCAACAAAGGTCTTATCTGTGTCCAAAAGTAAAAGAAAACAAAATGAACAGAAATGCCAGAAAATGAACAGTGGCATGTTTCTGCTTTTAAATCAAGGGAGAAATCAAGCAAACAAAATATTTACCACTAATCTATGAAACAGACTTTCAGCCTGTTAATTCCTCATTTATTGTGCTTCTGTTCTTGTTATTTTGCTCTTATTATTCCTTTATAAAACAGCTGAGAAAATAATTTTCTCTATGTGGATTTTTAAATTAAGCTCTTTTACCCTATTATTACCCTTAATTTTGCTTTTGCTTCCAAAACTATACAACTCCTTTTTGTGAGGAGGAGACTTTGGTGACTGGTTGGTTTGGTTGTGTTGTAGCTTACTCTGTGCTATAAACACACCAGCATTTCCAGGCCTCTTTGTACTTATTTTTCTTTGGGCAGTGCTCAAAAAAGTAAGAATGTTATTGTTTGAAGTGTTTCAGAGTTATTCCTGGCAGGGAATGGGCTTTGTCCCAGCCAGCATCTGCTGCCTGGAACTGTTTCCTGTCGGGAGGCCGGATCCAGGAGCTCTTTCCTGGTGGAGAGGGGCTGAGAGGCACCTGAGGACAGAGACCTCTGCCACTTGTGCCTGGCTGCAGGGCCACAGCTCAGCCAGCATGGCACTTGTGCCTTTTGAAGAGTGTCTGGAATAGAAAAATCCCTTTCCAATGAAATTATCTTATCAAAGGGCTTGGGGAATTCTCAGTGGCTGTGCACAGCTGCTTTACCTTTGCTGTCAAACACCACTTCCATACCTATGGGTTTTTTATGGATCCTGTGGATGTTTTTCTCTCCCAAGTAAGGATTTTCTTTGCCTCTGCAGAACATCTGGTTTTGATATAAGGAGGAATAAAGTTGAACACTTCTTCAGAACTGTATACTCTATTGCAAATACCTTCAGAAATTTTCTACTGTTTAGTAATAAAATTTAGTTTGTTTTATAGAAAAATTCCTCTGCAAGTTTCATTTTTTCAGAGCCTGGAAGCTTTATCTGACAGGGGCGACATTCAATTTTCTACTTGAGCCATTTTTATTGGCTATTCTTTCAAGAATTAGGCAATGATTATTGCTTGTTCTGGGAGGGCTTTCCCACAATTTACAGAAGTTATAGCATGTACTCTTCCTACTGTTGAGAGAAAATAAATCTCCTACCAGAGTTGGGTTTTTTTGCTTAAATTCAGATTAATCGGCTGTGGTAGGAGTTGTTCTTTTAATCATTTCTAACAAGGTCATACACTGAAAGGGGTGGGTGTGCAGCAGCAGGGCTGTGTAGAACCAAGAGGCCATTGCTGCATTACAGGGCCTTGTGCAGCCAAAGGGCCGCTGTGATCCTGCAGGGCACCGTGGATCCATGGAGAACATTGTGGCACTGCCAGGCCCCATGGAATCATGGAGAACATTGTGACACTGAGGGTGCCACAGAACCAAAGGGCCATTGTGACCCTGCAGGGCCTCATGGAAGCAAGGGGCCTTTGTGACATGCAGAAGCAAGGAGAACATTGTGACACTGAGGGGCCTCATGGAACCAACAGGACATGGAACAGATCTGGCTGGTCTGGTCCTCCCAGGGGCCACCTGGCAAGTTTGACTAATCCTGGCAAGTCAAGGGTTTCTCCTCACCAGCCCTTGGAGCACTGGAGCCGTGTGCTTTCTTTCCTTGAGAAAAGAACCATTCCTCTTTCCAGGTGCCCGTGGCTGAAATTGGTAATCCCACTAAAAAGTTCCCTCTATACAGGGCTTGTTCCAACAAAAATCTACCAGGACAGACAGCTTTGCCTGGCCTTGGCCTCCTGCAGGCTGTGTGTCATCTACCACCACAGAATGGGGCTCCATTCCTTCCTTACTATGCCCTTTTCTTCTGGGGGCCAGGGCCAAAATTTGCATTTAGACTCTCAATTTCATCAGCCAAGGATTGCTCCCAGACAAAAGTAGTCAGAACAGAGAGGTCTGGCTGGTCTTGCTCCTCTGGTGATTTTCTTAGACTATGAGCTGAATGTTCTCATTTACCAACACATTGGAGACGGCTCAAAGATCTCCCAAGGTGGTGTCTGGAGAACTCAAGCACATGAACAATGTAAAGGGACAAAGGAGCTCTGTGCTCAGTGGAGTGGAGACTGAGAACAGCAGAGGAGAGCCCTGGGGTGGATTGAAGGGTGGTATCAGAGATGGAGGATGCTTTTGAAGTAGCAGAAAACATCAAGAGAAAGAAAGTCGTCCAATGCTTTGTGCAGCCAGGCAGAGGCAGGCAGGAGGCAGAGCTGTCAGCAAAGGAAGGGCCAGTGAGGTGGGGCAGCCGGGGGATGACGACAGCCTGCAGGGACAGAGGGCAGGGCATGGACACTGTAGCACAGCCTGGGCTGCAGAGGGCACAGGGATGGGCAGCAGCTGAAAGGCCCTGCCAGAGCCAACTGCTGCAGCACTTGGGCCATGGCTGCTGGCCCTGGGCCTGAGGCCAGCAGGGGACAAGTGAGCCTGGCTGTGCTGGGGCCTCATTGCCTCCTGTCCCTGCTCAGCAGCCTGGCAGGGGCTGCCCGATGGTCCTGCCCTTGGCATTGCACATCCCCAGAGCCCAGTGCCCCGGGAAGAGCCCTGAGCAATGAGGGAGGGACAGGATGTGCCTTTCCAGGGGCTGGGGCTCAGGCCTGGGCCACTTGCATTCCTGAAACACATCCAGGTTTGCTCAGCATCAGAAACACCTTTCCCTTGTTTGTTCCCTCCTGTCACCATTGCCAACAGTATTCTGCTGTAACCGGGAACCTGAAGACACTTTCACAGTTGTGTCCCTCAATGGGAAACATTGAAACTGTAAGAAACATGCCACTGCCCCGCTGCCCTCCTGCCCCTCGTGTTGCTGCAGGGCCTGAGTGCTCTCGGGGCTGGGCACAGCCCTGGGGGTGGCAGTGCCATGGCTGCAGCAGGGACAGGCCATGGGCACTGCTGGGGCAGTGCTGACGCCTCAGGGCAGGGCCTGGGGGCTCCAGGCTCCTTGGCCAGGCTCTCTCCACAACACTTGGCCAGGCCAGTGCTGAGTAGGGAAAAACCCCCGTGAGCAGTCCCAGTCTGGCCATGGGCAGGCTGGGGGCAAACAGCATGGCTGGTGCTCTGCAAGGGCCCTGCAAGGGGGAGACCCTGGCAAGGAGCAGCAGAGCAGGGGCTGATCCATCCTCACTGCGCTGGACAGCCCAGGGCAGCATCCCAGAGCATCCTCATGTACCTGCCAACAACATCCCCCCTCTGCAGCCCTGGCCTCTCCCCCAGCTCACACAGGTGCCGCATCCTTGCAGGCACAGACACGGCAGCACTGGCTCAGGAGCCCCTGTTTGCACTGCACAGAGCAGGCATCAGCACCCCCATGGTGCTGCTGTGGGGAGATGGAGCTGAGTGAGCACAAATGCCATCAGTCCCAGGGGCCAGCAAGGGCTGGGGATGGGAGGGAAACCACTCAGGTTTGTCGAGGCTTCTGCAGTCAACTAGAAAGCTTGTTCTCATGAGCTGTGAGTTTGCTGTCCCACTGCAGATGTTGTTGATCAGAACCAGAGATTATTGGCAGCCACCCCCAAACTGCCCTGAGCATTTCCTTTGCTTCACCTTTACTTTCTTTCCTCTTCCTGGTACTAATTTCTTCCTGCTGTCCAACCCTGTTCCCTCGCCTACAAATAGTCCATCCCTGTTTGCCCTTTCCTCTCTGATCCCGCTCCCCATTTCAGTTCTTAAGTGGGCATCATGCAAACATCCCTTGAGAATCAAGATCATTCTACAAGTGAATTCAGGAATTGTCTGCAGGGTCCTGCAGTGCCTCGTGCTGCTCCCTTGCCAGAGGCACCACAGGCCAGGGGGGCACATCTGAGCTGCTGTGTCTGGGTGTGGGGCTCCCTGTTCTGTGCAGTGAGGAGGGGCTGGAGAGGCTCTGCAGGACTGACAGGATGGGCTTTGGGGTCTGTGTGGAGAAGCTGAGGGACCTGGGCTGCTGGACCTTGTGAAGAGGAGGCCCAGGGCTCATCCTGCAACTGCACCAGGGGTGGTTTCAGAGAATCACAGAATCAGCAAGGCTGGAAAAGACCTTGAGGATCACAGAGTCCAACCTGTTCCCTGACACTATCTTGCTCCTCTGAAGATCTTCTTCTCCAGGATAACAACTCCAGCTCCCTCAACCACTCATCACAAGACTTGTGTTCCAAATCCCTCACCAGACTTCTTGCCCTTCTCTGGACATGCTCCAGCCCCTCCACTTACTTCCTAAATTGGAGGGCCCAGAACTGGACACAGCACTCAAGGTGCTGCCCAACCAGTGCTGACTACAGGGGAAGAATAACTGCCCTGCTCCTGCTGGCCACACCATTCCTGATCCATAGGAGTCCGAGGGGTTGGATGAGGGAAATGCTTGAAAGGGGGTGGGGACAAAGTGTTATTGATTGTCAGCCCTGAAGGGTCTTGAATTTCATATCTATTCATACTGCATTAAACATTGCTGTGGGTCAGTATTATTTGGGCATTGCTTATATCCTTCTATAAACAGGAAAAGACAACAATACAAAAGTTCTCTCTGCATTGTTTCCAATAAAGTATATTCACCTGGAATACACATCTGAAATCTTTCTAATTAACCACAGAAGAATTGAAAACTTAAATTATTCCCAGATGTGTTTCTTGTTTGGGTGTTTTGCAGAAATGTTTACGTGTCTTTGCCACTGAATTCCTGAACTGAAGAACTCAAGAAAGAAGAGGCCTCTGGAACAGTAAAATTCATCAGCATCCTCCAAGTGTCAGAGGATCCATCCTGATCAGAGCCGGAATGAGTAGAAATGGGCACAGTTTTGTGGCTGCCCCAGCTCTGGGATGGGCCCTGGGCCTGGAGCAGGAGCAGCTCTGCAGAGCCCCAAGGCCGGGGCTGTTGTGCTGGCCTGGGCAGATGGGCTGGCAGCAGGGGCTGCAGAGCTCTCAGGAGCTCAGGGAGAGGGGAGCAGGGCACACAGGGAGCCTCCTTTTGCCTTGGCTAAGCACTTTCCCAATGACCACCCCAAAAGGCCACATGCACTGACCACATCCTGACCATACTGACCACCCAACTGACCATACCCCTAATGACCACACCCACTGCCCCCACCCCACCAAATTTTTCCTACTCACCACCACCACAGCCCACACACTCTGACCACATCCACCAACAACACCCACTGACCACACTCAGTGACCACTCTCTACCTCTCACACCCACTGACCACCATCACTGACCACCCTCACTGACTGCAGGAACTGATCACACCCCACTGACTCCCAAACTGACCATACCCCCACTGAGCATATCCCCACTGACCTTAACCACTGACCACACCCCAATTAAAACCATGCTGATCATATCCACTGACCACAAACACTGTCCATACCCCCACTGAACATCCACAATGACCACATCCACTGACCGTACCCACTGACCACTTCCATGGACCACACCACTGGCCACACCCCTGACAACATCCAAATGACTAAACCCCTGACCACCTAAGTGACCACCCCCACCTGACTACCCGACTGACCACATTTACTGACTTTAGTCACTGGCCATAGCCACTGACCACAGCAATGACCACACCCACTACCACATCCTTCACCAAGACACCACTGACCACACCCTTTGCCAAGACACCAATGCCCACACCCTTGTGATCACACCCACTTACCACCCAACTGACCATTCCCCCACTGACCACACCCCACTGAGTTCTCCCACTGACCACACCCACTGGTCACACACACTGACAACACCTCCAGTGACAACACTGCCACGGCCCACAACTTCTGACAACCCCCAGTGACCACCCCGAATTACCAGAGCCACTGAACACACCCACTGCCTGCTTGTTCTGACCACAATCCACTGACCACCCAAAAGAGCAAACTGACTGACCACCCAACTGACCATACCCTGACTGACCACACACAACTGAGCAGACCCACTGGCCACACCAAGTTACCACACCCTCATTGACCACATCCACTGACCAACCCAATGACCATGCCCACTGACTGCACCCACTGGCTACACCAACTGACCACATGCCACCGACCACCTCCAGTAACCACACCAACTGGCCACTCCATTGCCCACACCCACTGTCTACACCTACTTTCCACACCCCACTGACCAAAGCTACTGGCCACACCACTGCCCACATCCCCCTGCCCACCCAAATTATCACATTAACTTCCCAGGGGCCAGGGGACAAGGTCCAGGAGCTGTGCTGGTTCTGCAGAGCTGCAACAGCCCCTGGTTCCACGAGTTTCCATACGGTGAGCAGAGGTTCCTTGGTTCCAGTGATGCCCTGCTGGGTCACAATGGATGCTTGGTTTCATGAAGTTCTGCAGTGTCACCATGGCCTACCTCATTTCATGAGCTTCCATGGTGCCAAAAAGGACTCCTTGGATGCACAGGGTAACAATGGACCATTGGA
Source organism: Erithacus rubecula (assembly GCF_903797595.1). Lineage (NCBI taxonomy): Eukaryota > Metazoa > Chordata > Aves > Passeriformes > Muscicapidae > Erithacus > Erithacus rubecula. The sequence continues at coordinate 84,957 of NW_027635919.1, forward strand.
TCCATGCAGCCCTGCTGGGTTACCATGGACTCCCTGGTTTCATGAGGTTCTGGCGGTGTTGCCATGATCTCCTTGGATTCACAGTGTCGCAATGGACCACTGGATCCACGTGGCCCTGTTGTGTCAAAATGGCCCCGTCATTCCATGAGAAATACAAAAGTTTTGTGCAAACTTTGAGCAAATCCAGATTAATACACCCGCAAACATCTATTTGCACTCAAAAAAGAAGTTAAAGCAGAGAATTGCACCAGCAGCTTCCATCTGCAACAGAGATTCAGGGAAAGGATGGAGACAGAGAATTCAGCTGAAAAACTCAGAGAATTCTGCTTACAGAGATCATTTCTGGTCACACTGTCCCTTGTAGAAAGGTGACATCATTCAAGGCAGCCTGTATTGAGCATGTGGTTCCCCAGTGGGGTTTGTTGTTTAGGAAACCTGCTCAGGCTTTTCCATTCTTTCCTCACCAAATGATGCCTTAAGACCCAAGTTTTCTGTTCTGCTTGGGTGTGCTTTCCGTTGTGCTTTAGACTGATAAAGGCAAAATAGTTCGATCCCAGCTATGGACTCAAGGACAGTTTCTTCAGACTTCAGACCAAAAGTATAAACAATGTGAGAAGAGGAGGGCAGGCCAGCCAGGAGAAGAGGAGGAGGACACCTCACAATTTGAGACTGTTAATTGGATGTTGGACTGCTATATGTAAATGACCTGAAGTCTATAAAAATGTGAAATCATGTGACCAAGCCCTTTTTTACTTCCATCTTGGAGCCACTCAGGCAGGGCAGGGGCCACGCTGTGGCACTGTGCAGCCAGGGTGTGGCCTTTGTAGGCCTTTTAATAAATACCCATTTTATTTCCCCTAACTCTGTGTGATCTCTGTTCCAGCTCCCAAAGACAACAGTTTTTGGCGAGCCAGGCAGGAGAGGAGGCATCTGGAAAATCCCTGGACTGAGGCCGACAGTTCTGGAAGGGCCCAACGCAGGTCCAGAGATATCAGAGCCAAGAACCCTGGGAACAGAGACATGGAAGTGACGGAATAAGAGGGGATTCTGTTTGTTTAGCATCCGGGTTAGGTGCTAAGAGATTTGTAATTTGTAATTTTGTAAAGTGTGACCACAACACTCCTGCTCTTTATCTGTGAGAAGGACCACCTTCATAAAGAGCAGGTTTGAATTGCAGAGCTCTTGGCATGAAGCCAAAGGGTGTTTGTGCTGTGGCTCAGAGGGTCGTGGGTTTGAATCCCGACTGTTTGTGCTTTGCTGTATGCTTTAGGATATCAGAATGGGTTGCACATCCTCTTCTGAATTTGATAATAATAGTATTCCAAGAGATAGCCCTTTGGGGCTAATATTGGAAAGCTGGGCAAATCTGATTCGAGAGGAGTCTAAGCTTTCAAAACCCAAACTTATTCGATTTTCGGAAAAAATCTGGCCAGTGTATGAATTAGATAATGGAGAAACTTGGCCTAAGCTAGGAAGTTTAAATCGAAAATTAATATCAAGTTTAATGTCTCGTATACGCAGAGATAGATTTTTCGAAGAGTTAGAATATGCCTGGCTCTTCTTGGTATTAGCATGTGAGCTGGACCGGGATAAAGAAAAAGAACATGTATTAAAGGGTAAAAAGAAAGAACCAACATTTAATAGGTTATATAAAAAAGCAGAGAAAGCAGAGATGGATCTGGTTGTGTCAGCCATGAAGGCAGAATCGATCCCAGCTGCACTGGGCGTGGGCTCCGGCCGGGGTGCGGCCCCTCCTCCCGCAGCCCCGCAAAGGGGGAAAGGGGGGGCGCGGCTCAGGCAGGGCTCCGGTCAGTGAAGGAGGAGGAAGGCGGCCCTGGCAGCCATGCACACTGTCCCCGCCACCGTCTCCGGCACCCCGGGGGAAGGGCGGAGGAGATTGCCAGTGTGTGCAGCCCTCGGGCCGCCCCGAGAGGAGCGCCCGGGGCACAGGGGCCTTTACAAAGATGGCGGAGAGGGAACCGCTCATGGGGGAGGTGGTGCCTCCTCTGCTCTCAGGCTCGATAGCTACCCTGGCAACCCCGAAGGCCAGGGCGCAGCCTCTCCTCCCGCAGCCCTGCAAAGGGGACCGAGGGGGCCACGGGGAGCGAGGCGACAACAGGGCGTGAAACAGCCGCAGCTGCAACCAAAGAAGAAATTCGTCTTCCACCTCCCCAAGAAAGAAGCGGCCCCGAGCAGTGCCCCGTGCCCTGCCGAGCTCGCCGCGCCCGGCCCCGGCCTTGCCGAGGGCGAATCAGGCGGGCCAGTGCTGTGCGGGTTGTGCGGCGCCCGAGACAGAGAACTAAAGCTGCTCCAGCAGGGCATAGACAAGGCTTAACAGTAATGATGCATGTGAAGAGGAGTTATTTTTCTATTTTAATTGAAAATTGGACAGGCTTTGAAAGTAAGTAATTCCATGTATTGCTTTGAAGCTAACTAATAAGATCAATCCATTTTGTAGTGAAATTGTTGCTGGGTGCTGTTTCTTCCCAGTATTTTGGTAGGTGGTCCCCTGCTAGCTGTCTGCATTTCTTCTCCCATTTGTTTTCTGTGCTTGTTTGGTATCACTGCTGAATGTTTCCAATATGGAAACTGGTGTGCAAGAGTTGAGGAATCAGCTTTTGAAATTGTAAAACTGATCTGTAGGCTTTTTTCCTCTTGGATTTGTAAAATTTGGTACATCATCCAAGTTAAGATTCTTCAGAAAATAGCAAGATTGCCCTCTTTCCAGAGAGGCATCTGTATTTTAACCCAGGTGCTTGATGCATCTTGCTGTAAAGGAGCAAGATGCAGGTAAGTCAGAGAGAAGTCATTAAAGCTGGTAATACACATGGTTGTTTAGTGGAAATAAAATAACTAAGGTTTTGCCTTGTAAGAAAGTGAAATCTAATCCCATTGTGAGGGTCATGAGGATAAATACAAAGGACTAAATACAAATGAAGACCAGAAAGATATGAAAGTAATAACTATTCAATTAAGATGCCATACAAAGAAAAGAAAGGTTTCCTCTGAATTTTGTGATGTGTTTTTTAGATTTTTTTAATTACTACTCCACCACACAGGCCACTGTATTGCAAGACTCAAGTATTTGCAGAGTTAAGCAGACCCAAAAGCTTGGCCAAAACCTTGCTACCACATATCTGAAATTAAGAGTTTTGATAGCCTTTTCCTTTCTCACAGACCCATGATTTTCTCTTGGTTCCTCTTCAACTCTCCTTCCCTGTTGCTCAGCTGAATTGTCTGATGCTCCGGAAAGATGTGGCTGCTGCTGGCTCAGCTCCCTGTCCTGAAGTGGGGAAGAGATGGAGGCACTTAGGAACCACCTGAACACTGAACTTCCTGCCCCTCTGTTTCAGCTCCCAAAATGAATTTGGGCTTGAGCTGTTTCTTTCCCTCTTTCTCCCTCCAACTGACAAGTTCACCTGTAATAACCTGAACATTACTTATTATACAGACAGCTACTGAAGAGAAAACAATCTGTACCTAAACCTTCTCTTGTGTTTGGTGCAGGTGGAGCTGGCTCATACAAATTCTGTTGTCAAGTTGGAGGACTTTGCTTTGCAAAGATTCAGGGGCAACCCTATCAAGATGTAATTCTCATTCTATGTCTGCTGCATTTCTGGTTTGCACAGCAGCAGTGGCATCCCAAACTTAAGCAGATACACTGCACTGTGGAGCTAGATGAAAGCATATTCCTTCAAAACAGGAGCGGAAAATGAAAAAATCCCAAAGGGCACTCTTTCAAAGACTTCTTGGAATAAGAAACAGAATTAGAGTCTACTCCAGTCATCTGCAGGAGCATTTTACACCTCAGCGACAGGGGTACCTTAAAGTGATGCTGCAGATGAAACGCTTCTTACTTGGGAAGCCAAAGACTTCCTGTGCTCTCCTTTAAACCACTGGAGCAAGAACCTCTTTTAGATTGGTCACCCACTCCGTTCAAGGGATTCTCAGGCATGCTGATGTGTTCATGAGTGTGTTTGGGTTTGACTGGGAAATGTGTCTAAAGTGGTAAATCAGAGCGATGTTTCTACCTTTGGGTAGGCAAGTCTGTGTACTAGAAATATTCCAGAAGAAAGGCAAGAAAACTAATTTGAATGCAAAAGGAAGAGTGCCTTTCACTACTTACCACAGGAGACTCATCATCACTAAGAAAAAATCTGAATTCAGGCACAGAAGATTAACTTGTATGATTTATGAATTGTCCAGCAACTGAAGAAAGAGAAGGTTAGAATCAAGGGCACTGATTGCAGAGGAATGAAATGGGCTGCCACTGTGGAACAGCATTAGGTTGAATTCACTGTCTGCCCTGGGCCTCTATTTACGCAGGAACGTGTCCAAAAGTTCACCCAAGCTTTGCCTTCAACAGTCCACAGGGAGCACTGTCAGCCCTATACTCTGAAAAGGAAATACTAGAGGAAGAACAGCTGAGCTCCTCACAAGTTCTCTTGGATTGTGATGAACAAGTTCAGCTTATGGAAGATTCACACCAACAGGTGAATCATCTCACACAGGGGAATGATTAGCACACAGGAGAAGATAAACAACCAACAATAGAGGGGATCCTAATTTTACACTACCATGCTATACATGTTCCCCTGAAGGATGGGACACAGATAATGACAAACTTTCCCTTATCTTTTTCAAGCTTGGGAGATCCCACACTCAGGTTGCCACCTCCACTATGACAGCTGCAGTGACTGCCAGCTCATCAGAACATTCAGGTGATTGAGCAGCACTTGAGGACCTTTGCTACACAGCTCATCTCTCACTTTCAGGATGCTGTACCAGGTGATTCCTCAAGCCCCAGGTTTCCCTTCCTCCCCAGTAAAAGGCATAGAAACTGGCAAAAGCACATGGCCAGCAGGTCCTCACGCTCCAGAAGAGCTCCTGCTCTTACCAGACTCCAAAGCAGGTGTACCACTTTCCACAAGCTCTGTTTGCTCTGCCTGTGAAGTTCCACCAGTGCTGGAGGGCTGCAGCCTGCTCCGTTTCCGAGCTGGTCCGGAAGCAGCAGCTCCTCCAGGGCGCTTTCGCTGACCCTGGGAGAGAACAAAGCCTTGGCATTTTCCCAGGCTCTGATATGAACACGGCCCTTGGTTCTTAAAACACCAATGACAGCACATAAGGATTCAGAAAACAATCCTGTGAAGGCTGGAATGCAGATCAAATAGTGCTATGAGCCATTCCCACCTCAATACAGCACCTCAGAGAAAAGACCTCACCCCTGATTTCTGACAAGCTGCCTCACCAAGAAGGAGACTGTTCCAATGGCTCGAGAAGACCACTTCCCAGTTCTAACAGATTGCTGCACACACTATAAGCTACTGCTAACAACCACAGAGATTCAAAATCTTCAGTATTCCAGAACATGAAGTTCCTTGAAGTTTTTTAAAGCTTCTGTGTTTCTGTTTTCCTATGTTCCTATGCATTTGTTACAATTTCTTGAAATCCTTTCTAGAAGCACCCTGGAAAATGTTTCAAGAATCAGATTTGCATGGAGTAGCAAAGTACTTACTGAGCTCATGGTGTTTCACGAGCAAAACCAGCGGCCAAGTAAGCAGGGCAAACACCAACAAAGGAATGCCAGGGATGTGATCAATCCCTTAGGTTCCTTTGGGTAGCCCACTGCAGATTTTTCAGAGATAGAGAAAACTGCTCTTTCAAATCTATCAGAAAAGTAGAGTGGAGATTATCTATTTGGAATGCCAATCTTCTTGAACACCTCTATGCCCCAGTGTCCCATTCCCAGGTCTCCAGCTGCTGTCCGAAGCTGGATGAGAAGTCTGTGGCTCTGGTTCTTGAGCCCATGTGCAGCCCAGCCCAGCCCCTCAGCAGCAGATGCCTTTTCAAGACGTGTCTGCACTCACCTGCAAACTCACACCAGAGTTTGGATCGAAAATGGAAGCAAATCTCTCTCTGTTCCCACTCAAGATGGAGAAGACGGATGTTCCACGTCTGCAGTGCAGCAGAGAATCCATCAACTGGATCGACAAACTCCATGTCAACAGAACCTTGGGAGCAGGAGTGACCCTGGCAACCGGTTCCAACATTCCATGCCCAGGTAACAGGTGTCCCTTTTGCCCACCCATGGAGCTCCAGATGCCATGGAGGCACCTCAACCATCGCCGGGTTCCGCTGCCACCCATGGATCAGGTGCCCAGGGCCCTGTCCAGCCCGGCCTGCAACATTCCAGGGACAGGCCATGCACAGCTTCTCTGGGCAGCCTGTTGCCATGTCTCAGCACCGTCACAGCTGATGCCAACGTGCCATGGAATGTCCCCCTTGCAGTGCAGGCCCTTCCCTTGCCCATGGCTCCCTGCCCCCTGCAGGCACTGCAGGCCGCAATGAGGCCTCCCCGGAGCTGCTCCTCTCCAGGCCGGACAGCCCCGGCTCTCCCAGCCTGGCTGCACAGGACGGCTGCTCCAGGCCTCCACACATGCCCAGGGCTCCTGCGGCCCTGCTGCACAGGCACATCCCGCCTGTGCTGGGCACAGCTGGACACGGCTCTGCCCCTGAGGCCCCAGGGCAGAGCAGGGCAGGGCTGCACCTCCCGCCGCCCTCAGCCTCAGCCCTGAGCGTCACTGCAGCCTCTGTGCCCACAGAAACCCCAACAAACCACACCAAACCACAGCAAACATACATTTACGCCCTTCCTTGGCTCTCCTTTTCCTCGGTTCTCGCTCTCTTGCTGTTTTAGGTCATACAGGAGTGTCTTAACTTTAACCACAGTAAATCCAAGTGTGTTTAACCATAGTAAATCCAAAATCCAAGTGTGTTGGATTTTTTTCCAAACTGTGGAAAGTCTCCCAATTCAGATCCTTATTTCAAGTCTCTGA
>NW_027635918.1:0-43787 GCF_903797595.1 Erithacus rubecula
CCCAATTTGGGGTCTCTTCCCCAATTTAGGGTCTCCCCCCTCCCCAATTTTGGGGTCTCTCCCCCCCAATTGGGCCTCCCCCCTCCCCAATTTAGGGTCTCCCCCCTCCCCAATTTTGGGGTCTCTCCCCCCAATTTGTGTCCCCCTCCCCAATCTGTCTCCCTCCCAATTGTCTCCCTCCCCAGTTTGTCTCCCCTCCCCAGTTTTGTCTCCCCCTCCCCAGTTTGTCCCCCAGGCTCCCCCTGCTGTCAGCAGCCGCTGCCGAGCGTTTGGTGCCGCGCTGAGCCGGGCCAGGGGGGCGGCGCTGAAACTGGGACAGCTGCTGAGCATGGCAGGTGGGACCCCAAAACACCCCAAAACACCCCAAAATAAACCCAAAAATATCCCAAAATAACCCAAAAACCATCCCAAAAAATATCACAGAAATAACCCAAAAATATCCAGAAATATCACAAAAACACCCCAAAATATCCCCAACTAGAGCTGCTGAGCATGGCAGGAGGGACCAAAAACAACCAAAATAAACCCAAAAATATCCCAAAAATATTATCCCAAAACAATCCCAAAAAATATTACAGAAATAACCCAAAAAATCCCAGAAATATCACAAAAACACCCACAAAACTATCCCAAACTGGACAGCTGCTGAGCATGGCAGGTGGGACACCAAAAACACCCAATCACCCCCCAAAACACCCCCACAAACCATCCCAAAATCACCCCAAAAATCACCCCAAATATATCACAAAAAATATCCAAAAACACTCAAAAAAATCCAAAAAGCATCCAAAATCACCCCCAAAATATCCCATAAACAACCCAAAAAACATCCCATAAAACCCCCAAATCACCCCAAAAATAGCCCCTAAACCACCCCAATAAATTTCTCAAAATCACCCTACAAACACCCCAAAACATCCCAAATTTATACCAAAACCACCCCAAAAATATCCCAAACACAATCCACAATCACCCCAAAACCACCCAAAAAATATCCCAGAAAATATCCCAAAACACCCTAAAATACCCAAAAATTATTCCCCAAAATTATCACAAACTACACCAGAACATCCCATAACCCCCTAAACCATCTCAAATCCCAAAAACGTCCATACACCATAAACACATAATCCCATAACACCATGTTGGGGGTTGAGTGTTTTTACGTTACTGTGCAAGTTGTTAATGACTTTTGTCCCATGTAATCATGCCAAATGGAAGATTGTCTTGTTTGCGGCCGGTAACCCAGGGTACATGAGTGATCCACACAAAGGGATGTCAATTGCTGCGGGTCTCGGAGGGGCCTTGAGGCTTACGGGAGGGCACTCGCGTTTCCGGCGAGCAGGGAGGAGGACGCTGGGAATCGTTCAGCCACACGCGCGACGACAGCAGAGCCAGACCTCTGTGATCACCTGCCCATGCATCTGCCCGTTGTCCAGCCTCCTGCCTCTGGCGGACACAGCTGAATTCCCCCGGACACACACGGTGAGCGAGGAGCCGCCTGCTCCAGGCCCGTTCCCGGGCTAATCTGAATTAGGGGAACGGGGGGAGGGATGAGGGATGAGGGTGTTCAGGTGGTTCCTAAGCTGCCTCTGTTTCTACCCTGTTCAATTCCATTTTGCTGCAGTAGTGGGAGCAGAATCAGCAGCACCCACTTGTTTGTTCTCCGGGCAGCAGCTCCCTGTGCTATTGCTTTGAATGTTCTTAACAAAACTTAGAGGGTGATACCCCACCCTTCCTCACCTGCTCTGCTTTAACTGCTCTCTGAGCTGAGGTTTGCATGCAGCACCAGGGGGGCTCACCAAACCTAACTGTATCTTTTTTTCTCTCCCTTCTCATGTGCACCAATGGAAGCTTCATGAAGGTGAGTTGATGTTTTACAGTTGGGAAGGGACTTTTATCTAAAATGTAATAGTTATCTTTCTTGTTCCTTTCCAAGAACCCAAGCAACAGGGGTTGAAACTGCTTTTAGCAAAAGGCAAAGGACAAGGCTGAAGCCTCTGGCCAGGGTCTTAGAGAACTGATCCAATGTGTGTGTGATGGCCTCTATCAGACACGGTGGAAAATCCCTGCAGTAAATGTGGTGCATTGAATGTGGTGGCTGAATACTTATGCAGAAGGAACTTCAATTTGGTGACTCTTTCTATAGTTTTAATTGATTAGTGACTGATTCTTGTCACATGGACAATAAGCAACTGGAGTTGCAGTGGTCATTATGGGCCATGGTTTCTGAGAGTTAAAAAGCCAAAAGGATTTCTTGACACTTTGACTGTTACTGGTCATGCCATTAAAAACTGATCTCCATGAAACTTGGTCAAGATGTTGTCCACAAAAAGTGGATTTGTTACTGGGCTGCAGCCAGTCAATAATTGTACACTAGAGAGAGACACTGTCTGCTTATTTGACTGTTGCACATGTCTGGATGCTCAGTGGTATTTCACAAATCAGACAAACTCACCATCAAAACTCATTATTTATACAGACTAGCAAACAATGGAATCAGCATTCATTGGTTACAAGTGGCCTGATTGTCTTCTTAGTTAGTATTCTGCCTTCTTTTGGTTAACAGCCTTCTCACTGTAATTATTCCCCTCAGTCCATGGCTGAGTGTCTCTCTTCTTTTGGCCTGGGGAGTTTCTTGAGTTGCTGCTCCATGAATTGGTGGTTGCAATCTGCCCCTGCAGGAATTACTGTGTACCAATCAGAGCTGATTTCAGGAGAGCTGGGTTTCTTAGTTTCTTCCTTATCTTGGGAGTTGTGCCAGATGTCTTTTTGGCCCCTCAACTCTGCATTCTTTTTGTCCACTCTCAGTGGGCATCCTCTCCCTGAGCTTTGTTAACCTTCCCCTGGATCTGAGCTTCTGCTCCTTGAAGCATGTCAAGGCCTGAACCTTAACAAGGCAGTTCTACCAACAAGGAATTTGTTTTTTCTGTCCCATGGGCATCACTTGGTGCTTGTTTCTTAATTGCTGTCTATTTGATGGATTAAATCTCCTTTCCAGTTGATTTGGCTTGAAAATATTCAAAGATTAAATGTATCAATACCAAGAGCATCCTTAAGAATTCTTCTCCATGTTCTACATCTTACATCACATATAACTAATGAAAATTAAATTACAGTTTATGAGCAGCGAAGCAGAAATTCCATCCAGAACAGCTGCCAACAGATGGATGGCTCTGGCTATGGAACAGGAGCTAATAATGCACCTGTGGCTGACTCAGGCCCTGCAGAACAGGGAGCAGCAGAGGAGGGAACTGCACGTTCACAGTATGTATGGCTCATGCCCTGCCAAGCACAGAATTTTGTGCCTTCTTTTCTGTGTGTGACTCAGCCATACAAGTATCCCTGCTTACTCTACTTAATTCCCTCCTTCTCCCACGTTGCATGATGATCAAATGATGCCATTTGCATTTGGGGAGAAAAAGGCAGCCCAAGGCAGATGTACAGCTTTGCACACAACCTTAGAGACGAGTGTGGGGGGAGTATGGCAAAAAATGGGCATTGCTTAACTTCAAATCCCAGAGCTGAGTGACTGACTACACCTTTCCTCTAGTGAAACCAGGACATTCTTTTCCTCTGGGCAGGAAAATCCCAAAACCTCATTAACAGCAGCAAACAGGGTTAAAGACAGCAGGATTTTTCAAAGGAAATTTGTCATGCCTACTCAGTGCAGTTGTGTCATTATGTGAGATTTTATGTATCAGTAATCATTGAAGTGTGGTGATATTAACAGCTGCATGTTCTTTCTACTTCTCTTCCCTCTAGTGCACAGCAAGGAGTTATTATTAGGTGTCCAATTTGCATGGATTTTTACTCAGAGGTAAGGATCCTGTTGTCATTCTTTCTGCATTATGGGAGGAGGAGGATGCCAGAAGGGGGGCTGCACTAATCAGTTGGCTGATGTGGGATGCTGTCATTCTTTTCATCACATTGTAGTCATTGATTGGGGGCAAATGTGCTAAAGCCATGAGCGTTGCATTTCTTGTGGCCAGCATGTGTTGTACGGGGAAAAAGGAACAGGCCCTGCTTGGGGTGCGAGGGATTCAGTTTCTCAGGGCACACTCTGGTGGATGCTTTGGTGGAAATGTCATGATTTCATTGCTCAGCATGCAAGAGTAACATCCAAAGAAAGCAACTTTCTTTGACAATAAGTAGTACATCAACAAACTGCTGCATCCAGTCTTGTAAGGTTTCATTAGAATTAGGATCTTTTGAAGGCTTTTGAAGGAATGTTTTTTGGATGTATGAAGCTGGTTACTGACTTGGAGCTGGTATCAGTACAACTCTGTTGTAGCTGCAGTTCCTTCAATTCTGGCATTATAATCCTAAGGTAGATAGAAAAGAAATGCAATTGTCCAGAGATATAATAATTGGACACTGGGGAGGAAATAAAATTTCTTGTGTTACATAAAAGTAATAAAGAGGCAAAGACAGATCTCCAGTAAATAATGCAACAGTAAATTCATTGTGCCATGATACAGAGTACTGAAAACTAAACTTTCCTTACTTCCAGCATTGTCTTGAAGCCCACTTTTCTGTCTTTCTCCGTTTCAGTGTTTTTTTCCTTTAGAGTTCTGTAATTTTGTTCACCTTTACATAGTAGGATCTCAAAGGCCTCTGCAGGGTCTCTATCTATTGGTTCATAATTATTAGGGAATGATAGGTCAAGTGTTCCCAAAATGATGTTGTAGCTATCAAGAAGGACAGAAAGTACCTTCACAGCTTTTCTAAAAAGTGTTTATGTGGGGAGGCGATACTTATTTCTCAAGGAAGCTGCACAGTTAGATGGAAGTCACAGACGTGTTAGGTTAGAGGACTTCCAAGAGGCCTTCCTCTCCTTTTCCCTGTTGTGGCAATGAGACTGACCTCCATGTAGGTCATTGGGTAGTCCTTCTGAGCAAAAGATTTACCTTTCTGAAATTATTGGTCAACCTCCCCAGGTTTTATAACCTTTCAAAGACAATAATTAGCTGCTGCATGATTACTCCAGCCAGCTCTGCCAGGACTCTCAGGTGGGTCCTCTCTACTCTTATGGACTTGTATGAGTTACACAACTGCACCCAAGTATGGGAAAAGAAATTGTGGCTGTGGTAAAATGGGAAATGGCAAACATGGAGGAAACGGGTACATTTTCTCACCTCTGAAAAACATGGGTAAGCCTGAAATGTAATTTTTAACTTATTTGGGTAAAAAAAACAAAAACAAAAACAAAAGATAAAACACCCATCTAGTAGCTACCTTGCTGATCAGATGTTTTAGCCTGATATTCTCCAGATAGCTGGAGTACTTCTGGTACAGGCATGTGGAAAGAAGCAGTGAGGAATAAATGTGCAGAGAGGGGAGGGTGAGCTGAATTAAGCATGGTTATTTGACATGCTCCAGCTGTGGAACTCTCCCTCTAGCAATTTTCCCCTCCCCTGTCATATGTTTGCAGAAAGGTTTTTAATCTGGTATGTCCTGGACTGTGGACCATTTTTGGGTTATCTGTGGCTGTTTGAATTGATAGAGGTAAGAGCTGCTTATGTGGTGTTTGGGATTTTTTGTCTTTTTGTGACAGGCTGATCTCCAATTTGGTTGCATTCAGTCTCTATAAAAAATGCACATTAAAACACAAGCATAAGCTGAAGAAAATAATGTAGGCTATTTTAATAGCTTATATGCAAAGAATCCTACTATTTTGCAAAGAAAAGACAAAAATGGTGGTCTGGGATATCATAACCAACTTCTTGTAGAGCTCTTGGGGTGCAAATAAGTTTGCAAACTCTAAGTTAAGTGATTGCATTTTAGAGCGTGCATATTTCTATTTAGCCAGTGGAATGTCCCACAACAACTGCCAATAAGCTGGGTTTTCAATTAGGGTTTTAAATAGAGGAGGTTTTAAATAAGGACAATGAATTTATGCATAGTTAAAATAGATGATAGGGAAGGATCATGGGGGATGGAAGCCTCATGGTTTCAAACTTAGGCCAAGAATTTTGAGCCAACTGCTATTCATTACAAATATTCATTTGTTGCTCTTTTCTCAGGGGTGCCAGTGTTGGCAACCAGAAGAATCAAAGTTTTGATTCACTACTGCAAATCCCAGGCACCCTCCTTCAACTGAGGTCTGCAATGGGCAACTTCCTAAAATTACCTTTTATCCAATTTTATTCTGCAACTATGAAAAGGCTGTAGAATTGCTGAACTTCTGGTTATTATTTGGGGTTTGTCCAGCTAACATTACTTTTCAGCTTAAGCTGTAGATTCTCTCATGAATAGGTGCCCATTTTTATACCCATTTTTCAGTGTTACAGTTCCTGAGCTATAAGGCATGTATTTTACTAGAGTTCAATATAAGCTTGGATGATGACATACTGGGCTGATAATAACTCTTGATGTGTTTTATTGGCATTGTTCTCTTATACAAAATCGCATCAGATACAGACTATTGAGTTGCCTGAGAGGTCAGTGGTTATAGTAGGTGTGTGTAATTTTGCACACATTTAGCTAAGTTTGTAGAAAGAGCTAATGTTTGGCACCTGTGAAAGTTGTTTTTATTCATCTGGCATACTTCCATTCAAATACCCATTTAATGTGGTCACCAACTATAGAAATAGTTAAACAGTACTGTAAATGGACATGTTTACTTTGTTGAGATGATTGCTGACACACTGAATAATTTTTATTAAGTAATTTGGCGACAAGCATCTCTTTACTTTGGAAAAAGGAGAAAAAAAGCTCTAGCAAACACACTTCCTTTCAGTTTTCATATTTGCAGTGTTTATATAGGGGGATATAATTAGAATTTCAGGATAAATTGCACAAGGTATTGGAAGAAAATCAAGACTAAAATAAACATACAATTCCTCTTTTAATTTTTTTTTTTATTTGACCATTGCACACAAACATTTGGATATAAATAGACACCTCATCCATGTTGGAGTAACATTTTACATTCAGAGTAGAGTTCTGGATAAGAAAATCCTTTTCAAAGTGATCTGAAGCAAACACGCAATTTGAAACATTTGGTTAGTCTATGAATCTTTACTACAGTTAGATTACATTTATATGCTCTGTAGTAAATACCAAAAAAGCCCTCTGAGGCAAAACATGTTCCAGCTGATTAATCCTTACCGAGAGAAGTTGCAACTGCGGTTGTTTTTAGTTCTTGATAAGTTTGCATCAGCAGGGTATTGTGCACTATTGGTACACACAATAGCTACTCTTACAAGAATAAACACCACTGGCATGTACACTGCCAACCTGACAGACATAAATCAGCTAATCAATTTGATGGTAGCACTTGCCTTACCTGAAAGAAGTGGGAGCACTCAAGTTCTGAGGAGAACACAGTACTGTTCTGTGCCCACCATCGTTATACAGAATTTGCTACTGCATGTGGAGATTGCTGGAAAATATAATTTTATGTTGTTCCCTGTGAATCCAATCTTGAAGAATGTTGGTGTCTCTCTGATGATCTGTTAACCAAGAAAATATAGGCACACACATGCTCAAAATTGCTAGGAATTAACACTTATCTTCATCTGCAGGGAAGAGTCAGTACAATGCAGAAGACACTAGGATAAAGTTTTGAGCTGGTGTTCTCTAGCTGTACTTTTGAAGTGTAGTGCTTTCTGCCTGGATGATCAAGTCCACTAGATTAATTTCTTATATGAAGCACAGCAGGTTTCTGTAAGTGCTGACTCTCCCAGTTGTGTGTATGCACCTTCCATTTATTGAGAAAGAGCAGAAAATACCTTTATTTGGTAATTTGCTGGTTTGAACCAAGAAAACCAAAGCTGAATTTGACATCCATGAAACCAAATAGGAATAAATTACTCAAAGCAGTAAATGCCAGATGCTAGTTAAATTCTGATCAATACTCCTGACCTTGCTGTGCTGTCACAGGTTTTGAGATGCAGAAGGAATCTATAGAGATTTCTACATGAGATGCTCCTAGGGCACACTGATACAGTATTCCTTGGGGTTGCACACACTGTACAGAGTTGCACTAAAAGTGAGCACACCTAACTTTTCATTCATTAATGAATGATATTATTGATATCCCCTATTGATGTTGGGGAAATTATTCAGAAACTAAATGAATTAAAAGTTCAGGACAACCAGATTTGGCTTCAATGTTGTTTGTTTGAACCCAAAAATTGTAATCTTCTGGGAACCAAGAACCAGAGATTAGCATCTTCAGTGTCATTTACACCACAAACTTGACCCTTCTTTTGGTTTCTTCCTGATTTAACATGCTTAAAGTACATTCATTTTTCTCTAGGTGACCATTGCCTTTCCTTTCAGTGGAAGTAGAAACTGGGTACTATGCAAGCCCAACAGTCTGATTTTCTGAAGGACAGCTGACATTCTTCAACAGCACTTAAAGGAAAAATGACACCTCATTTAACTGGATAGTTTCCCTCTGCCTTTGAGAGCTGATAGTTTGTCATTTTAAAGGTGCAGCTTTTACACTATTCAGATTATTGGAAAATATTTTAGAGCAGCTCAGGAAGAAGGTAGAGCTCTCTGTAAATACTTTCTTTTCTACCTTTTAAACTCTAATAGTTCCCCTACTTGATTAAGCATAGTTCTCAGTCATGGTTGGTTGACAAGAGAAGACCAGCTGGTGTCAGCTACCTGGACTTGTGCAAAGCACTTGACGCTGTCCCACATGACATCCTTCTCTCTAACCTGGAGAGAGATGGATTTGATGGATGGACCATTGAATGGTTAAGGAATTGGCTGCATAGTTGCACTCAAAGAGTTGTGTCCAAGTGGAGAGCAGTGACAAGAGGTGTTCCTCAGGGGTTGGTGTTGGGACTGGCAATTTCTAATGTCTTTGTCTGTGACAGGGACAGTGGAGTTTTAGTGCACCCTCTGACAGCTCGCTGAAAATACCAAGCTGAGTGGTGTGGTTGACACGCTGGAGGGAAGGATTATCACTCAGAGGGACCTTGGCAGGTTCAAGAGGAGGGTCCATGCAAACATCATGATATTCAGCAAGGCCAAATACCAGGTCTTGGATCAGGGGAATCCCAAGCACAAATATAGGCTGGGTGAGGAATAGATTGAGAGCAGCCCTGAGGAGAAGGACTTGGGAATGTTGGTGGATGAGAAGCTCAACACAGCTCATCAATGTGAGCCTGCAGCCCTCTGTCCATCCACAGACCTAGTCATTAATTCTGTCACTAAGTCTGTTACCTGTGGATTCTGTAGAGCTCTGCAGGACTGTTTTCAATATATCTTGGAACATTTTGATATAGTCTGAAAAACAATTTTTTAAACTGTCAATAGATTTGTTGCAGTCTTTTTCAGATTTCCCCTCTCCTTTAATGATATTCATTACAACTCTACCTGAAATTTTCTCATTTCATCTTCTACAGTCTCCTCAGAGAGATGAAGAAATCTTCTAGTCTTGTGCTCCCAGTCTAAGTCAGAACTGTTTTATTTCTCTGTCTTAAGAAAATCACAATTTGGGACAATTGTGGTTTATTCCAACGGTTCAGGCATGTGTCAGATTGCATTTTAAAGGGAGCACAATACCTATTGTCTCCTCTAGAAAGATATCCCTGAAAACACATGGAAGTCTTCAAACTGCTATTTTTATTTATTTGTTTTCAATATACAGCTTCAAAATGAATGTAGGATAAAATAAAATTGAATGCTACTGCATTGTTTTAGCAGGATATAAAATAATCAGTAAATATCCACCAAAATCCATAGGCTGAAACTGCTTAATTTCCTTTCATGCTCAGCACTTAAACCCATCTTAAATCTTTTGCATCCTCGTCTCTCACAGTGTATTCTGAAGATGTGAAGTTCATGCACAACTTAGTCTCTCAAATACTACCTAATGAAAACCAGAAACAAAATCTGTAATGCTGAAAGGCATTAAAAAACTCCCAAGCAGCTCTCTGTGCACTAATCACCATACCAGTCACGTGCTTTATTTATCTTTATTTATTTATTTATTACTACACTATCTTTACTACACTACTTCTATGAGATCGTTTGTTTGTTTTGACTTAAAACATATGAAAATTTTATTGCTATAAACTTCTGCTTTCACAGAGGTTTCACTGAGTCCTGATCTGTCTAACATCTTTGTTACTGAACTGGATGATGTGGCTCGTGTGCCCCCAGCAAGTTTGCTGATGGCCCCAAACTGAGAGGGTGGGAGGCTGGCATGCCTGAGGGTCACGCTGCCATCCAGAGGAATTGGACAGGCTGGAGCAATGGGCTGGCAAGGGCTCTATGCAGTTCAGCAAAGGAAAGGGCAAAGTTCTGCATCTGCAGAGGAACAAGCCCATGCACTGCACACTGACAGCTTTGCAGAAGAGAGCCTGGGGGTCCTGGTGAACACCAGGCTGAACAGGAGGCAGCAGTATGACCAAAGGCAGTACCTGGGCTACATTAGCAGGATTGCTGCCTGCAGGTCAAGGGAGGTGATCCTTCCCCTCTACTCAGCACTGGTAAGGCCATACCTGGATTGCTGGGTCTAGCACTGGGCTCCCAAATACAAGAGAGATACCAAACTACTGGAGAGGAGTCCAGCAAAGGACCACTCAGTGTTTAAAGGCCAAAACCATTTCTCCCAGGAGGAAAAGTGGAGAGAAACAGGACTTTTTAGCCTGAAAGATGAGAAGGCTTGGGGGAATTTCATCAATGTGGAATAATACCTGAAAGGAAGGTGGTGTAGAGCAGATGGAGCCAGGTACTTGCCAATAGTGTCCAGTGACAAGACAAGAGGCTGTGGACTCAAACAGGAGATTCCATCTGAACATGAGAAAACATTTTTTCACTGTGAGGGTGACTGAATACTGGCATGGGTCGCCCAGAGAGGCTGAGGGGTCTTCATCCTTGGAACTATTCAAAAGCTACCTGGACACAGTCCTGGGCAACAAGCTGCAGTGACTCTGCTTGAGGAGGGAGGTTGAACCAGGAGACCAGCAGAGGTCCCTTTCACTCTCAACTATTCTTTCAGAGTTTGCTTATATATAAATATATATAAGCTTAATATAAGTTGAATGGAGAAGTTGGGTCAACAATATCAAAACTAAATGAAAACCCTTCCTCAGAGCATCTGCAGTAGGTTTTCCTGGCTACTACTTTCCCTTGGTGTCTCAAAATATACTAAGAATTTTCTGTGCATCAAAACAAGAGTGAAATTAAATAAAGAATTCCATTAGACACAGCCATTTTCCTCTTGAGAATAGCAACTTAAACTCATTTATATAAGCATTCAAGGTCAATTTATCAGCAACCAGTACCACAGGATGCATGTCATTACACAACTATAGCTGAGCTTAGGCAAGCAAACATACAGCACCTGAAATCAAACAAAACTGAGGGAAAACCAGGACCAAGAGTGATTTATTTAATTACATCTAATTTACTCCATCTTTGCTAGAATTTATGTAGAGATTCAGGTTCATTATGAAAAAAAAATAAAACAGCTTAAAGGACCAGGTTAAACTAGTGTTTGATCATTTCTCTCTGGAAAGGCTTTGTCATAATTTATAATTTATATAGGAAGTCTGGGCAGCATACCCATTCTTGCCCTCCCTCCCCCAGTATTGGCAATGAGCCCAAGGCACAGGGAGAAACAAAGTAATGCAAACTGTTTGACAGTCTAAGCTGGTACCTTGGGCAGTTGTGAATCATTTTCTTCTGGTTCTGCATCTCCCCGTGTATTTCTTGCTGTAAGGACCATAATTCATGAGCAGGAACAATTGAATCCATGCTGCACCAGATTGTTTGCTGCTTTTGTCATAAAGACAATTCTGGTAACTTTTCAGGTTGATTTATGGCTCTTTCTTACATATTAAAATTCTTATACAACCCAATTTTCCCCTAGCTTGCAGTTTTGGCTCGTGAAAGAGAAAACTTAGCTGAAGTCCATAATTTTTTCAGGTAATATACAAAACTGCTGGCCTGCTTGATTCAATACAGTTTCTATTAGAATTATGATCAAGAACGTCTTCATGCAAATCTCTTCTGTTAATGTTACCTTTTTCTTTTGTTGAAATTGTAGCAGAAATTGTGAGGTGTAGCTTCAACTCACATATTTGTGGTTTTTGATTCTTAAAATCTTTTTAATAGCTATCTTCTGCATGACATATGTGACTTTTTTCTCCTTTATATTTCATTTAGTTATGGAGAGTAATCTGGTGATTACATTTTTGTTTTTTGAGGTTTTTTTTCTTTTTTTAAGACTGTCATCTGCCACTAATGTTGTTGAACAGCAGGCTTTTATGCACCTCTTGCCCTTGAAAAAGACAGTGCACTGTTGACTCGTTGCTGAGTGTGTATTTTCTTGCCATACAAGTAATTCTTTGGTAAATTCCATTAAGGCTGAATGTCTTGCTTGTACCTCAGTTTTGTTCTCCCCCTTCTGACTGCTAAGTGCATGTGCATGCAGTCCATGGAGACGATAATGATTTAAGTGACAAAGTACCAATGATGTATAGTGTGGTGCTCCTGTGTTCAAGCATTTGCCTTCCCAAGGAAAGGAGACAGCATCAGGCATTGGCTGCACGGTGCAAAACTGGACATGAAGAGCTGTAGCATGATTTGAAAAACCTGCTGTAAAGCTACAGGAGTTGTATTGGGCTCAGTGTATTACTGGAATAGTAGAATCATACAAAAATTACATGGAAAAAGTGAGAAAAAGTAGACTGACTCCCTAATGGTCAGGGTAATGTTAAATTTGGGGGATTATCATTGTGATCCCCTGTGCAAAATATGTTTGGTATCAAAATTGGTAATGTGGAGAGCTAGAAATCTTTTAAAATTATATATGCATTTTTTCATGCATATGAAATTTTACAGGGTTTAAAAGGCAAATTATTGTTTATTTACAGGGAAAGATAACTTCTTTGCACTGTACTGAAATGCAGTAAACTTCAACACAAATACTACTCGTAGTTTTTAAAGAAGGATCAAGAATGTGTGGAAAAAACACGCTGAAAAAAAAATTAATTTGGAAGACTTCATGCAGAAAAGCATATGGGAGCTTTTGAACTAGTATCCAAAGCACAGGGTTTATCTGTATAGAAGGTAATTGGATACTACAGTGTCTGACAGGTTGGATGACTTTCTTACTCCTTCAAGAATGTTTACTAAGAGAAAGCTGGAGTACAAGAGTGATTTAGCTAATTGAATTGCTGTATTACCTTGATACCTTATAGTTTTATTATTAGCATGGGAGTCATAGAGATTCTTTTCTGCCATGTGATGAAGAAAATATTTACTTAATAAATTTTACTTTTAAATATGCCACAGAATTGCATATCCCCAGAGGAAAAGTAGTGACATTGAAAGTTTCATAGGAAATTTGGATTTGGATTCTTTCCTTCTGTTCCATTTAGTAAGAGGTATACATGTTACAGTGAAAATGGAGACTGTGATCCTGCTTGCCATTAACTACAAATCAAGTGATTTTTACACAAGTCATGGTGTGATTTAAAGACTTGGGATATTGTGGGCTTTGAGGTCAACTTTCTCAGCCTCAACGAGGGTGAAATACCTAGAAAAGAGGAAGGATGGATTTGTGGTTTAAGTATGAAATTGGAAAACAGGAGATGTGTTCCAGGTTTGATGACAGATTGTTTGATTTGTGGAAAAGTAATTTTCTGTTCCTTAATTTCTGCTTATGCAAATGGGAGTGTTATTGACTGATTCTGCTGAATAGAGGACTTGATTTATTAACATTCATAATGTGCTTTTAGACAAGGAGGAAGTCAATATTAGGAAATGGACTCAAAAGAACTTATTTAATACCTTCCTCAAAGAAAAGTTACTTGGCAGTAGAATACCCTGAAGGCAATATCTTTTATTGGTGTGTATCAAAATTAAGATAAATTTTAAAGTTCTTCCTGTGTTTTCTGTCATATCTACCATATTGCATCATCTACCATATCTACCAATATCTGTCAGCCTAAAATATCTGCCACTTGTATCTTTGTAGCTCTTTTTTAAAAAAAATATTGTCTGTCCAGACGATGCCAGGGAGTATTCCAGAAACTGTTTCTGTTCTGTTGGTTTTCCCCCTCAGGAATGGTTACAGCACAAATATATAACAAAGAGCATATGAAGACCTGGAGTTCATCCAGTAGCAAAAGTTTGGAACACTGAGACTGCTGGGCATAGACTACCCCAGGTGAAGTAAAAGTAAGAAGTGCTGTTAGAGAGGAGCAAGTTCCACATACAAGGAAGGTTCATTTCACTAGACTACATTGTAAATAAGCTTGTCTTCCTTAGAACTGAGTTTCCTGTTGTTTGCACGTGTTTTTAGCTGATGTTCCTTGTATTACTGGTTACTTGTGCGGCTCAGGATAGTGGTTCTTGATCCTTTAATGGAGTATACACTGCAAATATACTCTGCATTGTACTACTGTGGATTTTTGAAGCATCACTACTTCCTGAGCAGCGCATCAAACATATTCCTGCAAGTGTAGTTAAACTGCAGTGTGACAGATGTCACTCTGTCACACTTGCCATCCCAGAAGCAGCAGTTGCCCTCATCACCTTTACCCTCCCCACAGCAGAATTAGCAAGACCCTCTCTCAAAGCATTTCTTCACTCTGCCACCTTATCACCAGGATTTGGATTTGTGTGCAGTGAGGTGTGCCTTCATCACTTATGCTGCAGAATACAGAACAGAATGTATACCTGGGACTTAATTTCCTGGGAAATTATAGATAATTCAGGACCTAATGGCCTCGCTAATGGCATGGTCAGCTGCAAGTATTTTCAGCTGCAAGTGTTTTTGACTATTCCTCCGTTCTCAACCCAGTGTATCTCATCAAGTTTATGGTCTTTGTTTGCATAGAAGGGTCTCAATCTGAGCTCAATATACCCATGAGACTAATAGTCTGAGATAGAGACCATGGCTGATAGTGTCCCTTTTTTAGCACAAGACACATAAAGATAATTATGGAGGAATGAGGAAGATTTAAAAAACCCACTATGGATCACTATGCTTGAATAAAAATGAACACCTTTTCAGGCAAAATTCACCTTCCTATGATTTCTGGTTTTTTCATACACAAGGATAGCAGCATTGCTGTTCAAAAGAATATCTTCCTCTGTGTTTCTGCTTCATTGTTGCTGATTTGCAGCTAAAATCTGATTATCATGTTATGCTTAACCAAGTGTCTTACCAGTACCTTTAAAGAAACTTTCCTGGATACTTGTTCTAGTCAATCATATGAGTGCTTGATGCACAGCTGCTGGGCTTCTATTGTTAGTTAAGTCCTGATGCACATCAGGTCAGCCCACCTGATGGCATCAGCATTTTGCCAGACTTTCACACTGCTTCACTAAGCATAAGACACAAAACTGCTTTTTATTGTCATACTGCCAACAACTTCTCCATCTCCATCTTCTATATAGTATCTTCATGCATACCTACACAACTTGATACACCTTGAACTCATCGAGAGGTCTGGTTCTTTGACAGCTCACTCAGTAATCCTTCTACTGCCATGGACATGAGAAGCTGCCTTGTTAAGAAAACTCCACTAGTGATGATAAACCACTGCCAAAACAAATGAATTCAGAAGTGACTGGATGTTCAGTTTCACTGATGGGTATGAATGTGTGATATGTGTTTTTTCAGTGACTGGTTAACTGGTTTTTTGGGCTGATGTTCCAAAACAAATTACACAGGCAGCAGAAGTTAACCAAGAGCAGACAATCTTAATCAGACTAGGCACCATGTCTAACCAGCACACTAGTATTAATATACAAGAGAGCCAAAAAGGCTGCTGAGGAAGTCTTAAACACTCAGTGCAGTCTGGAGAGATTAAATTATCTTACCGCTATTTGTGAGTGAACATGCTTTAAAGGAATAGTGTGTG
This sequence comes from Erithacus rubecula, assembly GCF_903797595.1. NCBI lineage: Eukaryota > Metazoa > Chordata > Aves > Passeriformes > Muscicapidae > Erithacus > Erithacus rubecula. Next base: position 15,849 of record NW_027635918.1, read on the forward strand.
CTCTAAAGCTGATGTGTACATTAAGTACCATTATGCAGCATTGCATTAAAGGAATTGATTTTATGACATGTCTCTTTGGACATGAGAGGGAAGGTGTCAGGTTGCTCTAGACCTTAGTTCAGAGTGATGTTCAAATGTTGCTTTTGGCACTTGTCCTAGACTTAGCTGTGGTGCAATTTGTGGACACTTTTTTTTACAAGTTGGAAAGGCGCATGCAGATGCTGTTACCAGAAAGAAATCCTTGTGGTTATCATAAATAGGTTATCTCCCCTTCTGCCCATTAAATCTTGACACTGATTTCACTATGCATGGACTGTTATACCACATCACACATCCAAGTGAAAAAAACCCAATTATCAATCAGTCAAGATCTGGCAATCAGCTCCATATTTCAGCAGGGATCTAATACAAGCCAGATGCTCTTCTGTCTTTCCCAAACAGCCCTGTGTCATTGCATTCACTGCTTGGCTATCAGCTTCTCACATGAATGGAGGAAACCAGGTTTGGTCCTCAGTGCAGGTTTTATATCTAAGTCCTCTGAGGTGGCTTGCATATTATCTGAGCATAGGTACAAGCACCTTGCAGAATCATCCCTTCAGAGCTTCTACAGTTGTTTTTTCTCCGTATCTGAAAAGTTCTGGGCTGATGATGTGGTCAGAAAGCTTATAATGGGGATTGTATGGTCATGAAAAGAAAAGAAGAGGGGAAGGAGCATTGGAGGGGGTCTTCTGCTCATATGTGAGCAGACGGTGATAAAACCATTCTGAGGAAAGGTGTAATTTTTGAAGGCTTATTGGCACAATTTGTATCTTGAGAAAAAAATGCGACCTTTGTGCAGTATTACTTGAATTATCTGTGAAGTGTTTTGAGGGTGGAAAATGCTCTGCACAGACCCTACCAGCTGAAATCCGAAGCTTTAAGTCGTGATTGGCATCCAACTGCTTCCTGAAGGGTTTGGCTTTGTGTTACAGCACAAACCATAGAAAATCGTTGGTTTCTGCTTCTAAGCTACAGCCAGACCCTTGTAGGAACAGCTGATGAGCTTTAGCCTTGAGGTAGGCACAAATCAAACAAATGTTGCAACTCAGTCCAAGTGGTTGACTCCATCTGTCTGTACTCAGAGAGATCTCTGAACAGCTCTGACCCTAGACTGGTGACAGGCTGCTATTAGAAGTGTCCTTTGGTAAGTCCCAAAGCCGTAGTTCATAGAAACCAAACAAAAATAAGGGCTGTATTTTAACATGTTAGTGGGGAGCACGATGCAGTCATTGCTGCATGTAGCGGTGCAAGCACATTGCATGCTGTGTGGTTAGTGTTTAAACTTGTCACTTTTTCTTCTGAACAAGGACTGATGTCACACACACCAACACCTGAGAGCTATTAATAGGAGCGTTTGAGGCAGAAAAAATCCCATACATATACACCTTGTAAGTCTTTTAGAAAGCTTTGCTGTTGGGGAGGTTTGGCTGATAAAAGAAGGCCAAATCGTAACGCTCTTGGCTTTAGACGGGAGCCTCGCAGAGAGGAGGGCGTAACCATCTTCCTTCAGGAAGCTCAAGACACAAAAGCTCCTGCCAAGGAAGCCCCCCCTTCTCAGCGCCCCGGAGCGCGCTGTGCGCCTCGCTGCCGCGGCGGCGGCTCCCGCTGGGCCCTCCCGGCCCGGGTGTCCTCGCACGCCCGGTGCCCGTGGCGGGGGCGGCCCCGGGCGGGCCAAGGGCGCCTCTGCCGGGCTCGGGCGGCGCTGCCGCTCCCCGCCTCCTCCGCCTGGCAGCCGGGCGGGCAGGCACCGGGAGAGGGAGAACGAGAGGGAAAGGGAGGGCGCGCAGCTCGCCGCCGCCCCGGAGCCGTGGCAGCGCGGCCGGCCTGGGCGGCAGCCGGACCCGGCCCGCCCGCCCGGCAGCGGGAGCGCCTCCGCCACCGCCGCCCGCCTGGGGCCGCCCCCGCCATGGAGCTCTCCCTGCGGCTGCTCCTGGCGTCCTGCCTCCCGCTGGGGGCGGCCGCGGAATTTGACAGAAGGTAGGCGCGGGGAGAGCGGGGGCGGCGGCCGGGACCGGCCGGGCGGGCGAAGTCTCCGTTCCTTCAGGGAGAGCGGAGGGAGCTCGGGCTCTCCCCTTGCTGACGCGGGGCGCTGTGGTGGCCCCCGGGCTCCTGCTTGGCATCGGGGCTGGGTCCTGGCGAGGCGGGGCGGCCGGAGCCCTCGGCGGGACGCGTGTGGCGCTCCCGGTGCGGGCAGCGGTGCCGGGCGTGGGCCGCACGTGGAGGCGCGGGGCCGCTCCCGAGCCCCCCGGCACGGAGCCCTCAGCCTCCCGCTCTCAGAGTGCCGCTCCTGGAGCCCCCGGCACGGAGCCCTCAGCCTCCCGCTCTCAGAGTGCCGCTCCCGAGCTGCTCCCGGAGCCCCTCGGCACCGAGCCCTCAGCCTCCCGCTCTCCGAGTGCCGCTCCCGAGCCCCCCAGCACGGAGCCCTCAGCCTCCCGCCCTCCGAGTGCCGCTCCAGGCTCGGCGCCTCAGCGCGGGCTTAGGTGTAAGAGGAGTTCATTTCTCTGGCGGGGCCGCGTCCCGCAAGAATTAAAAACAAAGCGCATCGCGTGCTGTAGAGATAAAATTAGTTTATTGGCGCCCGGAGGCGCTGCGAACAGACGGCGGCGGGGTCGCGGCTCAAGTCCTGGCACGAAGCTCGGGGCGCGTGTGCCCGCGGGCCGTGTCGCGCCGTGTCCTCCAGGGCTCGTGTGCTGTCAGTGTCGCGACCCTGCGCCGTGCGGGGCAAGCGGCCAGCGCCACCCCCGCCCTTCCCAGGGTTTCCTTTCTTTTTTTCAATAAATAAGGATTTGCTCAAACGCAGCGCTCACGGGATTCCAGCCTGTCGTTAAAAGACATTGCTGATTCGTGTCACTAGTTTATAACTGCGTGAGGCCGTGGTATGTTTTCTTTGGAACTAGGGAAGAGTGCAGCTCTCCTTTTATACTTAATTTCTGCTTAAGAGTCCAAGAAGCTTTTGTTTTCATTCTTTTTTTTCCATTAATGTTTCAGTGAGACAGGTTGGCCATATCAGTGAGAAAATTTTGCCATATATTGTGAACTGAAACAATGCCTAAACATTATGATGGCATTTATTCCATACTATAAATTCTGTTTCAGACTTCGGAACTTCTGTTCAGTGCCAGCCTGGGAGTGGCAGCAGTGAGCGTACTGCAAAGCATGTCAGCTTTTTCAGGCTTTGCTCAGTTATCCTAATTATCTTTTCCCCTCTTCACCTATTGTCATTTGCATTTTTTGAAGTAAACAAAGTATTAATGATAGAGATATCTTAGTATTAGCTGAGAGCAGTTACTCTCTCAATAAAAGTAAAAAAATACATATCTCTATGCAGGAGGGTTTTTTGCTGTTCTTTTTCTTTTAGGATGTTTTGGTTGGTTGGTAGATTTTTTCTTTTACTCTAGGATGATTTTAGCTACTTTCAGAAAGGTTCACCAGACTTTGTTGAACTGTGTTGTTGAACAGGTGGCCCAGACAAATGGTCTCATCTGCAGGACTGTGTTGGTTTGGAAGCAGAATTGACTGCTGCTGGGGCTGGGCCCCAGTGGCTTGGGGACAGTGCCAACGTGAGTATCTCTGCTGCTGGGGCTTCTGGTCACTTGTAGAGAAAGCTTGTACACACCTAGTCACATCTTTCATGTGTTCACACCTGACACTGCAGGGCTAGGCTTTTGCACGTGTGAGCCTGACTGACTTAGAAGGATGCTGTCATGTTGAAATTTTAGCAGTGCTAAAAATTGTTGCAGTCAAGTAAGGTGAAATTGAGTTAGGGCAGTGAGAATTTGGAAATTTCTTTTTGAATTCTGCTTCATTTTGTGATCTGATATTACAACCTGGTGTAACTACACTGTGTCAGGTTACAGGCACTGCACGATGATAATATTTGCATCAAAGAAGAAAACCAAAATTACTGTTATTTCCCTTAGGAAATTGATGGAAATGTTCCAATTAAGTATTAAGCTCAAGCATTCTTTCAGTAACCCTAAACTAAGGGCATAAATCTGCCTGACAGCATCCTTTTACTGGGTCACATGTGAAGAGAAACATCTCTGAGAGTCTCACATCTACCTAGACTCTTTGATATGACTGCAGGATAAGCAAGTAGATAAGTATCCATCATTGACTACACCTTCAATGAGGATTCTGTGGAGGCAGCTAGTACTGTACAGAAGTTAAAATTGTCAGGAGTGATACAGAGACCCCAGCTTGTTAAAATTACAGCCTTTGATCTGGGGGATGTGTACACAAGTGTTTAACATACATGAGAGACATCCTGAAGTTTTTGCAGGAATAAGCCTATAAACACTTGGCTTTTTTTTTTTTCATTTTCTTTCATTTATTCATGAGAGAATCTACAGCTTAAGCTGAAAAGTAATGTTAGCTGGACAAACCCCAAATAATAACCAGAAGTTCAGCAATTCTACAGCCTTTTCATAGTTGCAGAATAAAATTGGATAAAAGGTAATTTTAGGAAGTTGCCCATTGCAGACCTCAGTTGAAGGAGGGTGCCTGGGATTTGCAGTAGTGAATCAAAACTTTGATTCTTCTGGTTGCCAACACTGGCACCCCTGAGAAAGGAGCAACAAATGAATATTTGTAATGAATAGCAGTTGGCTCAAAATTCTTGGCCTAAGTTTGAAACCATGAGGCTTCCATCCCCCATGATCCTTCCCTATCATCTATTTTAACTACGCATAAATTCATTGTCCTTATTTAAAACCTCCTCTATTTAAAACCCTAATTGAAAACCCAGCTTATTGGTAGTTGTTGTGGGACATTCCACTGGCTAAATAGAAATATGCACGCTCTAAAATGCAATCACTTAACTTAGAGTTTGCAAACTTATTTGCACCCCAAGAGCTCTACAAGAAGTTGGTTATGATATCCCAGACCACCATTTTTGTCTTTTCTTTGCAAAATAGTAGGATTCTTTGCATATAAGCTATTAAAATAGCCTACATTATTTTCTTCAGCTTATGCTTGTGTTTTAATGTGCATTTTTTATAGAGACTGAATGCAACCAAATTGGAGATCAGCCTGTCACAAAAAGACAAAAAATCCCAAACACCACATAAGCAGCTCTTACCTCTATCAATTCAAACAGCCACAGATAACCCAAAAATGGTCCACAGTCCAGGACATACCAGATTAAAAACCTTTCTGCAAACATATGACAGGGGAGGGGAAAATTGCTAGAGGGAGAGTTCCACAGCTGGAGCATGTCAAATAACCATGCTTAATTCAGCTCACCCTCCCCTCTCTGCACATTTATACCTCACTGCTCCTCTCCACATGCCTGCACCAGAAGTACTCCAGCTATCTGGAGAATATCAGGCTAAAACATCTGATCAGTAAGGTAGCTACTAGATGGGGGTTTTATCCTTTTTTTTTTTTTTTTTTTTTTTTTTTACCCAAATAATTTAAAAATTACATTTCAGGCTTACCCATGTTTTTCAGAGGTGAGGAAATGTACCCGTTTCCTCCATGTTTGCCATTTCCCATTTTACCACAGGCACAATTTCTTTTCCCATACTTGGGTGCAGTTGTGTAACTCATACAAGTCCATAAGAGTAGAGAGGACCCACCTGAGAGTCCTGGCAGAGCTGGCTGGAGTAATCATGCAGCAGCTAATTATTGTCTTTGAAAGGTTATAAAACCTGGGGAGGTTGACCAATAATTTCAGAAAGGTAAATCTTTTGCTCAGAAGGACTACCCAATGACCTACATGGAGGTCAGTCTCATTGCCACAACAGGGAAAAGGAGAGGAAGGCCTCTTGGAAGTCCTCTAACCTAACACGTCTATGACTTCCATCTAACTGTGCAGCTTCCTTGAGAAATAAGTATCGCCTCCCCACATAAACACTTTTTAGAAAAGCTGTGAAGGTACTTTCTGTCCTTCTTGATAGCTACAACATCATTTTGGGAACACTTGACCTATCATTCCCTAATAATTATGAAACAATAGATAGAGACCCTGCAGAGGCCTTTGAGATCCTACTACGTAAAGGTGAACAAAATTACAGAACTCTAAAGGAAAAAAAACACTGAAACGGAGAAAGACAGAAAAGTGGGCTTCAAGACAATGCTGGAAGTAAGGAAAGTTTAGTTTTCAGTACTCTGTATCATGGCACAATGAATTTACTGTTGCATTATTTACTGGAGATCTGTCTTTGCCTCTTTATTACTTTTATGTAACACAAGAAATTTTATTTCCTCCCCAGTGTCCAATTATTATATCTCTGGACAATTGCATTTCTTTTCTATCTACCTTAGGATTATAATGCCAGAATTGAAGGAACTGCAGCTACAACAGAGTTGTACTGATACCAGCTCCAAGTCAGTAACCAGCTTCATACATCCAAAAAACATTCCTTCAAAAGCCTTAAAAGATCCTAATTCTAATGAAACCTTACAAGACTGGATGCAGCAGTTTGTTGATGTACTACTTATTGTCAAAGAAAGTTGCTTTCTTTGGATGTTACTCTTGCATGCTGAGCAATGAAATCATGACATTTCCACCAAAGCATCCACCAGAGTGTGCCCTGAGAAACTGAATCCCTCGCACCCCAAGCAGGGCCTGTTCCTTTTTCCCCGTTCAACACATGCTGGCCACAAGAAATGCAACGCTCATGGCTTTAGCACATTTCCCCCCAATCAATGACTACAATGTGATGAAAAGAACGACCTTCTGACTGCTGAAAGCAAGAGCCTTATTTCCACCTGTTCAACAACATCTCCGTCTGTCAGCAGAGTCCAGAACAGAGAAGCAGACAGACTAGATTAAATCAATCAAAACTTTATTTCTAATGGAATTCAGCAAAAATGTAACTATATACAGCAACAATTATATACATCAAGCAACAAGTCTTTACATCGCCCATGCTCCAAGATCCATCTGAGTGTGTCCTGAGAAGCAGACACACTCATATGTAGATGGGAAAATACAGGTCTGGAGTCAGTTCCATTCTGCAGGTTGGGCAGGTGCCAACAGTCTCCAGAGCAACAGGGAGGCACTCACTGCAGAAGAGGTGGCCACACATGGTTGCCACAAGCTGTGTCGTGCCACTTTGCACGATCTGGAAGAAAGAAAACCACAACATGTGTTGGGAGAAAGAATTGGAGTTTGCTGCTCTACTGGCACCAGGCAAATGAGGCCAGCATCACTTCACCAAGAAGTGACTTGAGGAGCTTCACAGCAGGGGCTGTGCTTCCAGCCAGCTGCCCACAGCATCCCACACCAGCCAGCTGATCAGTGCAGCCCCCCTTCTGGCATCCTCCTCCTCCCATAATGCAGAAAGAATGACAACAGGATCCTTACCTCTGAGTAAAAATCCATGCAAATTGGACACCTAATAATAACTCCTTGCTGTGCACTAGAGGGAAGAGAAGTAGAAAGAACATGCAGCTGTTAATATCACCACACTTCAATGATTACTGATACATAAAATCTCACATAATGACACAACTGCACTGAGTAGGCATGACAAATTTCCTTTGAAAAATCCTGCTGTCTTTAACCCTGTTTGCTGCTGTTAATGAGGTTTTGGGATTTTCCTGCCCAGAGGAAAAGACTGTCCTGGTTTCACTAGAGGAAAGGTGTAGTCAGTCACTCAGCTCTGGGATTTGAAGTTAAGCAATGCCCATTTTTTGCCATACTCCCCCCACACTCGTCTCTAAGGTTGTGTGCAAAGCTGTACATCTGCCTTGGGCTGCCTTTTTCTCCCCAAATGCAAATGGCATCATTTGATCATCATGCAGCGTGGGAGAAGGAGGGAATTAAGTAGAGTAAGCAGGCATACTTGTATGGCTGAGTCACACACAGAAAAGAAGGCACAAAATTCTGTGCTTGGCAGGGCATGAGCCATACATACTGTGAACGTGCAGTTCCCTCCTCTGCTGCTCCCTGTTCTGCAGGGCCTGAGTCAGCCACAGGTGCATTATTAGCTCCTGTTCCATAGCCAGAGCCATCCATCTGTTGGCAGCTGTTCTGGATGGAATTTCTGCTTCGCTGCTCATAAACTGTAATTTAATTTTCATTAGTTATATGTGATGTAAGATGTAGAACATGGAGAAGAATTCTTAAGGATGCTCTTGGTATTGATACATTTAATCTTTGAATATTTTCAAGCCAAATCAACTGGAAAGGAGATTTAATCCATCAAATAGACAGCAATTAAGAAACAAGCACCAAGTGATGCCCATGGGACAGAAAAACAAATTCCTTGTTGGTAGAACTGCCTTGTTAAGGTTCAGGCCTTGACATGCTTCAAGGAGCAGAAGCTCAGATCCAGGGGAAGGTTAACAAAGCTCAGGGAGAGGATGCCCACTGAGAGTGGACAAAAAGAATGCAGAGTTGAGGGGCCAAAAAGACATCTGGCACAACTCCCAAGATAAGGAAGAAACTAAGAAACCCAGCTCTCCTGAAATCAGCTCTGATTGGTACACAGTAATTCCTGCAGGGGCAGATTGCAACCACCAATTCATGGATATAATATTCATTCATATTTTTTGATATTTCTGTGATATTTCTGGGATATTTTTTGGGTGTTTATGGGATATTTTTGAGGTGATTTGGGGAAGGTTTTTGGGTTATTTTGGGATGTTTTTAGGGTGTTTTTTGGGTCCCACCTGCCATGCTCAGCAGCTGTCCCAGTTTGGGATATTTCTGTGGTATTTGTATGATATTTCTGTGATATTTGTGTGATATTTTTGTGACGTTTATGGGATATTTCTGTGATATTTTTGGGATGGTTTTTGGGTTATTTTGGGATATTTTTGGGTTTATTTTGGGGTGATTTTGGGGTGTTTTGGGGTCCCACCTGCCATGCTCAGCAGCTGTCCCAGTTTCAGCGCCGCCCCCCTGGCCCGGCTCAGCGCGGCACCAAACGCTCGGCAGCGGCTGCTGACAGCAGGGGGGAGCCTGGGGGACAAACTGGGGAGGGGGAGACAAAACTGGGGAGGAGGAGACAAAACTGGGGAGGGGGAGACAGATTGGGGAGGGAAGACACAGACTGGGGAGGGGGAGACACAAATTGGGGGGGAGAGACCCCAAAATTGGGGAGGGGGGAGACCCTAAATTGGGGAGGGGGGAGACCCTTAATTGGGGAGAGAGACCCCAAATTTGGGGGGGGGACCCCAAAACTGGGGAGGGGAGAGACCCCAAATTGGGGAGGGGAGGACCCAAAATTGGTGGGGGGGGTGGGGATTTGGAGGGGATTTGGGGGTCCCCAATTGGGTCTGGGGTCTCAGGGGAATTTTGGGAGTCCCCAATTGAGTCTGGGGTCTCAGGGGGATTTTGGGTCTGGGGTCTCACACTCACCCTGGCGCTGCTCCTGCCCCCACAGCCACATCCAGGCGGCTCCGGCCAAAGCCCCCAGACCCAATTCCAGCGCCAGCCCTGGGGGAGCCAAAACTGACACCAGAGACCCCAGACCCGATTCCAGAGACCCCAGACCCAATTCCAAACAGAGCCCCCAGACCAAATTTCAGAGACCCCAGACCCAGTTCCAGAGACCCCAGACCCCATTCCAAACTGGGCAGGTGGGGGACACCAATGGGGGACCCCAAAATCCCAGTGCCTCATTTCTATTCCCAGTCCCCCCCAGTCCCTCCCAGTCTCCCCCAGTCCCTCCCAGTTCGCCCATTTCCATTCCCAGTCTCCTCCAGTCCCTCCCAGTCCCTCCCAGTCCCCTCAGTTCCCCCAGTCCCTCCCAATTCCCTCATTTCCCATTCCCAGTCCCTCCCAGTCCATCCCAGTCTCCTCAGTTCCCATTCCCAGTTCCCCCAGTCCCTCCCATGGCCGCTGCCCGGCCCATCCGGCTCACGGGCACCGGCGCTGCCGGCCCCGCCCCCCGGCCTGGGGAGACCCCAAAATAAACACGGGGAACCCAAAACAGAGAGAACCCCAAAAATACAGAGAACCCCCAAATACAGAGACACCCCAAAAACAGAGACCCCAAAATAAACACAGGGACCCCAAAAATCAGCACAGGGACCCCAAAAACAAAGAGAACCCCCCCCAAAAAAAGAGAACCCCAAAAACAGAGACCCCAAAAACACAGACCCCAAAAAAAGAGACCCCAAAAAAAAAAACCGGGGCCCCAAAAACAGAGACCCCAAAACCACAGACCCCAAAAACAGAGACCCCAAAATCAGACACTGGGAAGCCCAAAATCACAGAGAACCCCCAAATGCAGAGAGACCCCAAAAATAGAACCCCAAAACCAGAGACCTCAAAAATCAGCACAGGGACCCCAAAAATCAGCACGGGGACCTCAAAATAAACACAGGGACCCCAAAAACAGAGAGAACCCCAAAAATCAGCGGGGGGACCCCAAAAACAGAGACCCCAAAATCAGCACAGGGATCCCAAAAATCAGCACAGGGACCCCCAAAACTGCACCGGGGACCCCAAAAGCAGCACAGGGAACCCGAAAATACAGAGAACCCCAAAACCAGAGAGAACCCCAAAAAATACAGGGAACCCCAAAAGCAGCACAGGGACCCCAAAATAAACCCTGGGAACCCCAAAAATACAGAACCCCCCCCCCCCCCAAAAATAGCGAGAACCCCCCGAAAAATACGGGAAACCCTAAAAACACCCAAAATAACGAACCCCCCAAAAACGAATCCCAAAAATAGAGGGAACCCCCCAAAAATACGAGAACCCAAAAATAACAGGACCGACTCCCCCCCCCCCAAATATCAGGCCCCCCCCCAATACTGGGAACCCCCAAAAAGAGCCGAGACCCCCCCCTCCCCAAAAATTACTGGGACCCCCCCAAATATCGGGACCCCCCCCAAATATTGGAACCCCCAAACTCCAGGACCCCCCAAAAAGAGCCGGGACCCCCAAATATCGCCCCTCCCCGGAATATCGGGACCCCTCCCAAAAAAACACCGGGACCCCCCAAATATTGGGAGTTCCCCAAATACCGGAACCCCCTCAAATATCGGGAACCCCCCCAAAAAAATAGAGACCCCCCCCTCCCAAACACTGGGACCCCCCCAAAAAATACCAGGACCCCCCAAATATTGGGAGTCCCCCAAATACCGGGACCCCCAAAACAGTCGCGATTCCCCAAATACCAGGACCGCCCCCCAAATATCGACACCCGCCCCAAATACCGGGACTCCCCCCCCAAAAATAGCGGGACCCCCCCCAAATATCGAGATCCCCAATCCTGGGACTCCCCCCCCCCAATACCGAGAATCCCCAAAATCGGGACCCCCCCCAAATATCGGGACTCCCTCCCCCCCAAAAAAAATATTGAGACCCCCCCGAAACACCGGGACCCCCCAAAAAGAGCCGGCACCCTCCCCCAGTCACTGACCTGGTCCCAGTCGGTTTTTTGGGGGGGGTCCCGGGCGGTTTTTTGGGGAGGGTCCCGGGGGGGGTCTGGGCCAAGCCCCGTCCGAGCCCCCCCCGGGTGGAACCCCCGCAGGGACCCCCGGGAGAGCGCATCGGGAATTGTCAATGAATACTCAACATGTTGATGCATTTAGGGAAGTCTTTTCTGAGTTAGTGTGTGCTCTTGGCTGAACTTCAAGTACCCGGAGATAAGAATCTTTTGCTTTATTGTTTTTGTCTTTGTGTGGGTTTCGCGTGCTGGGGGAGGGGCGGATTTCGCCTGAGGGAAGCAACGTGAGGCCGGGGAGTGGGAGGGGCTGTCCCGCGTCTGGGGGCCTCCCCTGTGAGCTGCGGGGACCAATCGGAGAGCTGATTGAGTGATGGACAGCTCGGGAAACCAATGAAAAGTTATTTCGCTTTCTCAATTCACAGTGGATCAAGTTAACTAATCTCTCCTTCGGCCTCAGGCTCCCGGTGTGGTGCCGTGGCCTCTGGCCGGAGCCCCGGCCCCCGGCCCGGCCCCGGCTCGTGCTGGGACAGTTTCAGGGGCTGCCCCCGGGGCGCGCGGGGCTCGGCCATGGGGCGAGTAGGGCGACCGTGGAACGGACACGCGGCCAAACGAACACTCCGAGAAACGGCCCCGGGGGTTCAGTTGCAACAGCAACAGCGGCAGCGGCAGCAGCGGCAGCGGCAGCGGCAGCAGTAGCAGCAGCAGCGGCAGCAGCGGCGGCAGCAGCGGCAGCAGCGAGTCTACAGATCCTCTGGATCTCTTGTTCCTTCTCTTCCTCGGAGTCGATTTCCCCGACCCTTTCCCTCTCTTACCTTCTCCCCTCTTCCCGTTCCGGGCCATGTTCCGAGCCCGCCCCCGGCCCCGGGCGGGGCTGCCCCTGCCCCGTCGCCATCCCCGTCCCCGGCCCCGCCCATCCTCCCCCGGTGTCGCCTCCGCCCGGCTCTCGCTGTCCTGGCTGTGGCGCTGTTGGCTGGGCATCACTTCTCTTTGGCATCGCTTGTCCCAGCCCCATCCCCAGTCCCAGCCCGAGCCCCATCCCCAGTCCCATCCCCAGTCCCAGCCCCAGCTCCCAGCCCCGGCCCCCGGCTCCTCCCGGGGCCTTGCAGAGGGCACACACGGCGCGGCCGCTCCCGCCGCCCCCGCTGTGGCTCTTCAGCCCGAGCTCCGCCAGGGCCCTGGGCGGGTGGGGATGCCCGGCCCAGGACAGCTCGGGGGCGCTCGGGGGCCGTGTCTGGCCCCGGGCCGAGCGCTGACAGCCGCGTGTCGCCCGCAGGGGAGTCGCAGGAGGCGTTGCAGGAGCGGTTCCGGATGGATTCGCTGCTGGACAGCGGCGGCTTTGGCAGCGTCATCCCGGTCACCCGGCTTGCGAACGGCACCACGGTGAGTGGCAGGGGCAGAGGAGGAGGGAGAAAGAGGGAGGAGGAGGAGGAGGAAGAAGAAGACGAGGAAGGGGAGGTTGGAGCGCGGCGTGCCAGGCGGCGAGCTCAGCCCGCTGCTGCCCCTTGGCTCACAGGTGGCCGTCAAGCGCATCCGGCCCTGGGGCGATCTGGTGAGTGAGCGGGGCCAGAGGCTCCCATGGACAGCACTCCAAATCTTCCCTGTGCCCCCTCCAGGTGCCACACAGGGTGAGGGACATTCATCAGAGACTCATGTCCTGTGGAACTGTGGATGCCAGGCTGCAAAATGACCTCCTGAGGCTGGCTGAAGAACACCCAGCTAATGTGGTGATGAGCCTCCTGCGCTGTGCCCCATTGTGTGACAGGTATGCGGCACAGGTGCCCTGAGAGCTCAGGCTTCACTGGCCTGTAGGGCCATTGCCCTGCACAGCCTGTCCAGTAGGGTCTGCCAGACAGGCAGAGAGCTCTGGGCCCCTTGAGCCATCCTGTTTGCTGATCCTTCTGCCATGCTCCCTCCCTGCCCCTCAGGGCACGGGGGCTTTGTCACCTGGCCCCACTCAGCTGCATGGGGCTTGGTACTGATGCACAGCTCTGGTCCCACAGAGCTGCAGCCTTGATGTGGAAAACCATCGGCTCATCGGGACCAGCAGTGCAGAAGGTGCTTCCAGAGCTGCTCTTTGTGATGGAAGACAGGCCAGTATACAGCATGTTCTTCATTAAAGAGGACAACGAGGCCATCTTTGCACTGGCAGTGAGTTTCTGACACTGGCCTTTGCTTGCCCTCCAGGTCCCCTCTCCAGCAGCTCTCCATGCTCTGCCCAGTGCCCTGCAGCTCCCAGCCTCGGGCACTGGGCTGAAGGCTGGGCTAGGGACAGGCTCAGGGGCAGCAGGCCGGGTGCTCCCCCTGCGTCTCCCCTGGGGCCCTGCCACACGGACACCTCGGCACTGAGCACTGCCTCGGGCTGCTCTGTCTTTTGCAGGCAACTCTGGTGCTCTGGGTGACTGTCCACATGCCCGAGTGGCACCACACAATGATGGCATATTCTGCCCGTGTCTTCGTGGCTCTGCTATTCCAAATTTTCAGCACCACAGAGCAGATGCCACAGGAGGTTGAGAACTTCTGGACAGCGTGCCGGGAGGAACACCACCTTCCCATCAAGCCCAACAGGTCCCAGTCACCCTGTCCTTCCCATGCCCTTGTGGCCAGGGTCACTGCTCCCAGCGTGACCTGGCCTTTGCTCTGGCCACAGGTTTGCAGTGCAGACCATGAAGGCTCTGCTCTGCCTACTGGGCTGTGATAAGAAGCTGGTGGCTCTGGAGCGCAGGCGGGTCTGGGACACCCTGCTCTGTGCTGAGACCCAGCACTATGCAGTGGGGCTGCTGGCCAGGTGAGTCCCCCTTCTCCCCGCTGCCAGCATTGGTGCCCTGTGCCCGGAGTGCCCCACACGCTCCCCGTGGTCGTGGCCAGATGGCCTTGGCACCGAGGGAGGACCGAGCAGCCTGGAAAAGGCTGGGAGAGGAGGGCTCCCAGGAGCAGCCGCCTCCCAAAGGGCCCACGTCCCCTCGCAGGGTGCTGGGCAAAGGTCCCACACCTCTGTGAGTCAGTCCTGGGAGAGGTTTGCCCGCCCAGCTCAGGACTTTGGTGCCTTTCTCCCCCTGCCAGGGAGATGCGCCGTGGCTCGAGCCCCTTGTGTTGCGGCATCGCCAGGCACCTGCTCAGCCTGCTCATCGGGGGGCAGCCGCGCTGGGATCTGCCGGCCCTGGCGTTCTTTGTGGAGGTGAGCCTGAGGGCCAGCGCTGCCTGGCTGAGCTGCCTCCCAGCTCTCTGGCTCTGGGAGCCGCAGCCGCCTGGCACGGTGCGCGCCCGGTGCTGCCGCCTGGGCCCGGCCCTGGGCAGTTCTGCACTCCCAGCGGCCGGGTCCCTGTCACTGTCCTGTGCCTTTCAGGTCCTGCAGTGCCTGGACTTGAACAAACACGGGCACAGTGCCCTGTCAGTCATGTCCAGGCACCTGCCGAGTGAGAGCAGGGACAGGCTGCGCCTGGAGCTCAGAGGCCTCGTGGTGCTCAGCAAGGAGCCCTCGCTGGTGAGAAGGGGGCAGTGGCTGAAGCCGCGCTGGCAGCAGGGGGCTGGGCAACGCTGCCCCTTGGGCTTGCCTGGGATTCGGCAGCTGAGGCAGCTGCTCCCAGCTCTCTGCCTCCCGCTTCAGCTGCCCCAGTGCCTTGGCACAGGCCTCTGGCCTCTGGGCCCTGAGGCAGCTGCGTGGGGTTGCAGGGCCAGGGCCCTGTTGGTGCTGCAGCCCTCCAGGGCTTCACAGCACAGCCTTGTGTTGCACACAGAGCGGAGGAATACGCGGCGTCTACCACCACCTGGTGGAGCAGCTGGGTGATCCGGATGGAGAGATGGTTTGGATGACCCTCTCTGTGCTAGCCTATATGCTCCGGGAAAAAGACCTAAAGATACCCAGCGCCACTGCCCAGAAGCTGGCTGAGCCACTCCTCCCACACTTTGAGAATGTAAGGTTCTGTGGACTGCCAGGAAACTTTGTGCCCTGGGCAGTTTTGGGCCTTTGCCCCACTGGGACTGGACTAGTTGGTGCTGAGCTCTTCTCCTTTCCTCCAGGACAACAGCCACGTGCAGCTGCTCTCCATCCAGCTCTTCAGCAAGGTGATGGAGCTGGTAGTGGAAGAGGGGAAAAAGGCTCTCACCAGAACCGTGAGCCAGAGCCTGCTTCCCCTCTTCTTGCACTGGCATAACGAGAACCGGTGCGTGGCGAAGGTGAGGTTTTGTGTCGTGCTGCTGCGTCCCCGGCAGGGGCTTGGCTGCCTCTTCCCCTGGCGCCTCGTGGGCTCCAGCCTCGCCCTGGCCTTGGCACAGGGACGTGGGTCCCATGCCCCGGGCTCTGGTGCCACCTCCGGCTCTCTACTGCTCTCCAGGCCTCTGGCGAAACCCTGCTTCGTGCAGCACGCTTCCTGGGGAGGAGGGATCTGGAGGAGCTGCTGAGCCAGCCGTGGCGCATGAAGGTCGCCAAGTGCCTGGTAAGGCCAGCCTGGAAGCCCCAGCCGCAGGCTGGAGAAGTCCCCTGCCCCCGGAGCTCAGCGTGCGGGGCCGGCAGCTGTGGCCCTGCCCAGCGCCGCAGCCAGGGCAGCCGCAGCCTGCGCCCTACACAGGGGCTGCTCCCTTCGCTGGGCCGCGTGGGCTCTCGGCCGGGCTCCTCCGGCCCCGAGCCGGGTGCCCACGGAGTCCCGGCCCGGCCGGGCCTCGGGGCTGTGCGGGCCGGGGAGGCCGGGGCTGGGCGCAGGGAGCGCCCGGCCGAGGGGCAGAGCCCGCGCCGAGCTTTCCCTCCTGGCGCTCTCCGCAGCTGCTACAGGACGAGAGCCGAGCGGCCGAGCACCTGCGCTGGGCCCTGCCGTGCCTGCAGAGCCCGCAGCCGCGCCTGCGACAGGCGGCCCTCAGGCTCATCGGTGAGCCGCCAGCCCGCCGTCCCTCCCCGCCTCCGGCCCGGCTGCTGCCCCGGCAGCGGGAGCCGGGCCCGGCGCGGTGCAGCCCCGCCTGCCCTCGGCGCTGCCGCCGCCCTCCCGCAGCCGTGCCCTGGGGCGGCACGATGCGCCAGGGGCCCGGGCTGAGCCCTGCCCGGGGGACGAGGCCGTGTGGCCGCAGGGCTGGCAGCGCCCCTGGGGGGCAGCTGTGCCGCTGGGGCCGACACGGGCTCTGTGTTGCCAGGGCTCGCCGGAACGCTCCTGAGGGGACACGAGGAGGAGCTGCAGGTCCTCAGCGAGGGTGAGTGAGGGCAGCCGCCCTCGTGGCAGCGGGGCCGCCGGGGGCAGCTGCAAATGCCGGGCACGGAGCTACAATCGCTGCCCGGCTGCGGAGGGCTCTGCGGCCTGTGCGGACGAGGGGCGGTGCGGGCCGAGCACGGAGAGCTCTCAGGGACACGGGGGATCCGTGGCCAGCACCTTCTGGCCCGTGCCCTGGTCTCCTGCTCCTTCGTGGCCATGGCAGGAGCTGGGTGGGATGGCCCTGGCAGGAAGGTTTCCTTGGATTCCCACAGTCTGGCCTCTGACTGTGGTTCTGCTTCTCTCTCTTGCAGCCCTTCAAGCCCTGAAGGAGGACAAGAGCCCCTGCTTTATGAGGCAGGTTATCCAGCTGCAGTTCAACAGAAGATCTGCCGAACTTCGTCTGCTGGATCAGAAGAACCACTGTCCTTCGGCGACCTGCCCATTGAAGATGGGACCAGCTGCAGAGCAGACGGGACCAGCTGCAGCTCCAGGCACAGCTCTTGCTGCTCACAGCTGAGCCTGTGGCAAGCTCCAGGAGCTCCTGCCGTCTCCCTCCCTGTTGGCAGCTCTCTCCCTCCATTCCTCAGACCTTGCCCATCCCCTGTTTTGCGTCCCAGCTCACCCCTTCGCTTCGCCTTCCCTTCATAAAGTTTTTTTTTTTCACTTTACCCACATCTCTGTGGAGCCTGAGCGGCACCAAACATGAGCCCTGGGACACACAGGGCCCTGCTGCCGTTCTCTGTGCAAGGACAGAGAGGAACAAGGGCAGCTCAGGTCATGCAGGTCCCTTGCACAACACTGTGGGGTTAAAAGCCGTGCTGAGCACGCTGAAGGGGACAAGGAGCCTGGGTTTTAGAAGAGCCAGCTTGAGTATGCTCTGAGCCCAGCCTTGAGGGATTCCCTGGCAAGCATCCATATAGGACAAAGGAGCTTGCAATGCTGGAAGTGTTCACAAAGAGCTTCCTGAAAGCACAGCAGTGCTCCATCCCCACACAGGGATGGGAAGAGGGCAGAACTGGAGGCCATCGTGGCCTAACAGTGAGCTCTGGGTGTGCTAAAAGCAAATGAAGCAGCAGCAGCAGCAGCAGCAGTGGCGCAGTGGCCGAGACTCAGAGCGCGACCGTGCCAGTGGACGGAGCGCTGCCAGGCAGTGCCTGCACGCTGGGTGAGGGTCTGGGGGCTCTGGTCTCCCCACAAGTGAGGAATGGCAGCCCCTGCCTCAGACCCAGTCAGAAACCCAAGTGAGACCAGAGGCAGGGCACTGTCACAACAGCCAGTGCTGCACTCACTTTGCCACTAGGGCCCCATGCCTAGAGTGGGTCACACTCGGGGAACAGGAGGCCTTAGACGTGGCTCCAGCCATTGCTCCATGGCCTTTTGGCTCTCAGATTGCATTTGAGGGGGACAAGGAGGAGGGGAAGGTCTTTTGCATAGGATAAAAAGGATTCCTTACTCTGGGGAATCTGTGGGGCAAAAGACAAAAATGGTGAAGCTGCAACAACATAAATATGGGGAGGTTCAAGGGGAAGGTACAAATTGAAGAAATGCTGAGGAGGGATAAAGGGTAGGGGCTCACAAAGGCATTGTCCAATGAGGGAGGTAGGGGGGAAAACTGGGTTACCATGGACTGATGAGACGTCCAGTTTTAGGGGATTTCCAAAGGGGAATTGCAAGCAGGGGGTTGGCACAAAACAGCATTGACAGGTAATTCAGGACAGATGGACAAGGAGGGTGGGAGGGTATAATTTTGGACTAAACCATGAACTTGGGCAATAACAGAACACACCATTAACCAGAAGCACACTGCAACATGTGTCTGTGCAAGCTGAGGATCCGCATGCTCAGCTGGGAGGGAAGAACCTTTTTTGGAGATGTTTCTACCTCACTGTCACCAAAATCTTGGTCTTTACCCCAGTTAATAAGCATTTGCCTGTGGAAGACACCCTTGGGGAATAGGAAATCTAAATAATGGAATAGCTGAGGTTGGATTTAGTTTATTAATCTAAACTTTTTTTGTTGTGAGATAGGATTTGCAAGAAGGCAAAAAACAGGTTTAACTTTAAATGGTATAAAGAGTAATTTTATCACTAAAATGTATAAGAAAACTTAATTTAGAATAAAGCTTTAGAATACATGTTTTCCTCCACACACTTTTTTTTTTTAATACTGAAAACATACAAAAACCAACTCAGTTTGTTTGCCATCTTTAAAATAGTTTTTTACTAATTTACTAGTAAGAGAAGACTTTTTTTTCAGTCTATGAAGATTTCTTCACAAGAAATAGTTTTCCTGTGGTTTTGTTGTTCCCAGGAGAATGGAAATCTGATTGCTATGTAAAAACCCTTTTTTTAGTCTAACAGTTAATCTCATACCTTTTTTTTTTTGTGGACTATATTAATTTATGAGGCACACTTTAAGGATTATATTTTTAAACAAAAGTTTACTATTTTTTTGAGAGCATAAGTTTTTTTTTTTTCTTTTTTTGGGGGGAAACTGAAAGGGATTATTTTATTATTTAAACTGAGCAGGTAACAGCAATTTTTACATTTGTTTACTGTAATATGAATGCTTTTGTTTATATTTACATTTAGAACAGTCATATTCACTTCACAACATTTTGATATGTTATAGGGAAACAAGAGTTTTTTCTCCATAGTTTAAAAAAAGAGAAATTTTATTTCATGACTTTTCTTCTTCCTCTATTTGGGATTTGACTTTTCTTTTTGTTTGATTAAGGTGTTTTTATCTTGTTTCTGTGTGTATTACTATTTTAGTTTTTGTTGTTTTGGATTTTTTAAATTTAGGAGAGACAATAAAGTACCTGTAGAGGTTTATTTTAGGCACTGAAAGAGTTAATGCATGGCCCGGGCAGCAGAGGGTTTTGTGGTGTTTTCCAGGTGGGGCGGTCGGAGCTATTTACAATAAAGAGTCTTTCAAGGCCACGCTGGGCTGGTGAGGACTGTAGGGTTTATCCAGAGGAGCGGTGATGAGTTTCTGGATTCATGGCTGTTCTCCAGCGCCCGCTGCACTCAGTTCCAGCCGCGGGCCGGGGGTTCTTCCTCCACCCTGCCCAGCAGACAAGGCTGTGGGTCCTTGCCAGAACGGGGCTCGGTTGTTTTTCCCCCAGCCCCGGGGGCAGCGGGGCGGGCCCGGCCGTTCGGAGCCGCTCCGGGCCGGGGCAGGGCAGGGTTCTGCTGAGCCCCGGCCATGCCGGGGGCAGGGATGGCAGCAACGGGCCTGTCCTTCCCTTTCCCTGGATATCGGGGTCCCTGCTTGAAAACGGGGCCCGGCAGCTTCCTGAGCTCCGAGTCAGAGCCCGCCTGCCCCTGCCCGGGCAGCTTGGAGGGGCCTGGGCTGGTGTTACTCTGTGAGAGGCCAGAAGGGAAAGAGAACTTTCCCGAGGCCTTTTGTCATTACATGTGTGTTTCACAAAGATATATAAATTTGCTTATTGCTGAAAAATGTGCTAATCCAACACTGACTGCTTCTTGTCAGATACAAGGGAGACTGTTTAGGGCTCGGTAGGTAAAATATTTCAGAAAATCTTTACAAACCACCACATGGGAAAAGACCTCCAAGACCATTCAGTACTCCTGGATGCCAACAGAAGATAGGATTGAACACAAAAGATACAGAGAACACTCTCCCCAAGGAATTCCCAATGTTGGTTTGTATCCCAATGGATGTTCCTGTCCCTGCGTCCACCCAAGTGCCCACAGGGAGACAGGATGATGCAGAGCCCCCCCACCCAGGTGTCTCCCCAGCACGGATCACCAGGAGCACGGATCACCAGGGCTCTGCCCAACGGGGATCACTGGGGATCTTCCAACACCGATCCTCCCATGGGGGATGGAGCTGGAGCAGAGCACGAAGCTCTTCCCACACTCGGGGCACTCACAGTGCTTCCCTCAGTGGTAGCTCCGTTGGTGTCGGGACAAGGCTGAGCTGTGTGAGAAGCTCTTCCCACACTCAGGACACTCGTAGGGCCTCTCCCCAGTGTGGATGTGCCAGTGGGCAGTGAGGGTGGAGTTGTTCTTGAATCCCTTCCCACAGCCGGGGCAGCGCAAGGGCCTCTCCTCTGTGTGAATCTGCCCATGTAGGAGGAGATGGGAGCTGGTCTGAATCCTCTTCCCACACACAGGACACTCGTAGGGCCTCTCCCCAGTGTGGATGTGCTATTGGTGATTCAGGGTGGAGCTGTTCCCAAAGCTCTTCCCGCATTCCAAGCAGGTGTAGGGCTGTTCCCCAGTGTGGACTACCTGGTGCTGTAAGAGGATGGAGCTGTCTCTGAAGCTCTTCCCACATTTCCCACACTTGTAGGGACGTTCCCCATTGTGGATGCTCTGGTGCCGGATCAGCCAGGACCTGTAGCTGAAACCCTTCCCACATTCCAAGCACTTGTGGGACTTCTCCCCTCCATGAGGCTTCTCCACCAGCTCTGAGCTCTGCCTGGATCTCCGGCCGCCTCCCTGGCTCAGGGAGGGTTTTTTCTCCTCGCAGCTCCCTGGGTTGGGTTTGCAGCTCCTCCTTCTGAGGGATCTCTGGGGCTTTTCCTTCTCCCCCATTCGCCCACAGCTTTGGAACGAAAAATCCTGCTTTGGGAGAAACAGCAAAATGTTATAAATGCATGACATGTTGTTGGCTCTTTGCAAGTATTGGGATAAATGCTATATGTATAATGTTAAAATAGCATTTCTATATGGATATAGTCTTGGTTAATAGTAAAAGTCAGACATAAGTTTTTTAGAGATAGTATGCTTAAACCACCCACTTAGTCAAAGATAACAGCCCATGAACATGTGATGGGGACCCTGCAGCTGACAAGACAATTATCAACACTCACCGGCTGGGACCACCACCCAAATTAAAAGGGAGAAGGAGAAGAATAAAACCACAAGCCAAGAAACATGCATGCTCTAAAAAGGCGGACCCAAGGAGTGGCCATGCTAAACAGTTCCCAGAAACAGCTGACTATGCATGAAGGTCTATGAATATGTAACAAAGGGATGGATTGTAAAACCTATTTAAAGGGGTGTTCCCAAAGCAGCATGCCAAGCACCTGCCCGTTTGAACCCTTTGCATTATGTATGTCTATGTATAGCTTTATGTATAGCTGTGATACATATCAAGGGACATCAAAAGGGAATGTCTCCAGAAATAAGGGGAAATGACTTGGCAGATCAAGAAGCAAAAGATGCAGCAGAAAATGGGGTCACAAAATGTCATGCTAATTTAGACCCCAGAATGGGAAGAATTAGAAATTCCAAAATTTAATGAGGCCGAAGAAAAATAATTAAGAAGGATAGGGGAAAAGTCAGATGAATTTGGGAAATAGAACCTTCCTGATGGCAGGCAATTACTTAATAAGGCACTTACTAGAAAAATATTAGAGGATATGCATCAAAAGACTCATGGGGGTACTCAAGCTCTGTGTGATCACTTCTGAAGGAATATAGGTGTATTTGGGATTTTTGGATTAGCAAAACAAGTAACTGAAAGATGTATATCTGTCAAAAGGTAAATGAAAAGGTAATGAGAAAAACAACCCCTTGGAGGCCGTGAATTAGCTCTCCAACCATTTCAAGTATTCAAGTCGACTTCACTGAACTTCCCCAAGTACAGAGATGGAAGTTTTTATCAGTAATAACAGACCATCTAACTCATTGGGTGGAAGCTGTTCCCACTGTCAGAGCCACAGCTAATTTGGTCTGTAAAACCCTTTTGGAACAAATTATTCCCAGGTATGGAATGGTTAATAGAATAGACCCAGACACAGGAAACATTTTACATCAAAAGTCCTACAGCAGATAATTCAAACTTTGGGAATAAAGTGGGAATTACAACACCATGGCATCCACAAAGTTCAGGCCGGGTAGAAGGATGACCAGATTTAAAAAAGAACTCTAACAAAATTAATGATTGAACCCAGATGTCCTGGGTGAAATGTTTACCTTTGGCTCTACTGAGGATCTGAACACAACCTAGGTCTGACCTAGGAGTGTCACCTTATGAATGATGTTTGGGTTACTCTTTTGACCACCCAACATGAAACTGCCACTTATGAATTAGGGAAAAGAGTGTTAGAGGATATATCAACACAATTGCAACAACCCTTGAAAATTGCAATTAAAAGGATAATCCCTCAAACCACACCTCTAGATTTAAATCCACAGATATCCAGCAGGGGAATGGGTACTGGTAAAGACATGGAAAGAACAATCTTTACCCCACAATGGGAAGGTCCTTTCAGGTACTGCTGACAACTGAAGCCGCTTCGGGACAGGGAACACGGGTGGATCCACGGCAGCAGAATCAAAGGAGCTGTGGAGAAACCTAAAGAGTGGAATATAACATCTGAACCTGGTGACACTAAACTGACTCTTCAGAGAGGACAGTTGGTGACAAACTGGGAGGACCCAAATGACAACTTCCATCAATGCCACACGGTATATCCTGTCTGACTCGTTCTAAACACTGAACATACTCACTGCATTAAGTATAAAAGGTCTAAATTATAAAACTGATATTGTAAGATATACAATTAGCAGTCTCATTGTAAGAAGTTCTGAATACCAAATCTTGTCCCTATCCAGATAAAATTAAGAACCACTAAAATAGTAACTTTATTTCGTGGATGGGAGTCACTAATACCTGTTGACTGGGAAATACCTGAGCTGGGGAAACAGTAAGAATCTACAGCTAAGGAGTGTCAAAACCAGCAAGTGACAAGGAAATAGAGGGCAAGACCAGACTGGCCTCTGTATCTGCCACTGAGAAGATCATAACACCTGCTGTGGGCTGCAACCCCACAGGCATGGGAGGTGCAGGTATAAGCCACACCAGACCTCTGTTATTCCTTTTTCTGTCACTCATTTTTGCCTTTTCCCCATCGGGAGGTTGGCAGGGCCATGTTACAGATGCTGCTGGAAGCTGCACATGGAGAGAGACACCGAGGCTCTTTCCTTATTACACACACCCATGCCAACAGCCACTGTTATAACCCATCCAAATTAGGAACTTGTGAACACAATGGGAAAAAATATTGGATTGCAGAAAACCTTGGAAAATGCATGTTCAAAAGGAGAGAAATGGATTTGTTTTACATATATCATTAACAGTAAGCCCCAAGATTGGTAAAGAACAATTAATAAATATAAAAGGAAAAATAGCACCACAGCCTAAAATTGTACCAATTTCACTTCAACATTTATATGCAAATCTTGAAAAGCAACTGGAAGGAGAGACAGATATCTCAAGACTGGGAAAGAACCAATTTGTAGAACTAGGAGAAAGAATAAGTAAAAAGCTTAATGTAACTAACTGCTGGGTCTGTGGGGGGCTCTCATGTCAGAAGAATGGCCATGGAAAGGCAGCAGCTCAGGTCCAATTGAACTCCTTAAGTGGAATCAGACAAATCCAAGGGGGGAAGGCAACCAGAAGGTGGATTTTAAGTTCAACAGGGATAGGGGAAGAATGTTTCTGGTGCACTGGGAAAAAATTATCAAGATGTAGGAAATACTCCTTGTAAGAGATACAAAGTGAGTAATGGAACATTGACGTGATGGATCCCAGAGGAACCAACCCAGTATTGGACCCAGGGAAAAACAAAAAGGGAAAAGTGTGCATAGAATGACAGAATTAGACTTTTTCAATATTACAGGCAAAAATCCTTACTATGGAATCCCAGAAATATCCAAATTTTAGGAAAACAAAAATCAACAAACAAATATTATTGGAAAGCACCTGATGGCTTATTTTGGATATGTGGTAAAAGAGAATACCCTGAACTCCCTTCCCAGTGGAAAGGGAGTTGTACTCTGGGAATTATACAGCCAGGATTTTTTCTTTTACCACACCAAAGGGAGACCATTTAAAAATATCAGCTGATAAAGACTTAAAGAGAAAAAAAAAGGGAATTGATTGGAGGGTTCCCAAAAAGGGGAGATGAAGAATGTCCCCCTGAACACATAATTGAAACATATGGGCCAGTCACCTGGGCACAAGATGGGAGCTGGGGATACCAGACTCCAATTTACATGTTAAATCACATTATAAGGCTCCAGGTAGTGGTAGAGAAAGTAACAAACAAAACTGGTCCAGCAATGGAATTAATAGTGAACCAACAAAGTCAAACAAGGGCTGCAGTGTATCACAACAGACTGGCTTTAGATTACTTGTTGGCAGAAGAAGGAGGTGTGTGTGTGTGGAAAATTTAATGTATCAGATTGTTGTTTGAAGATAGATGACAACTGGGGATGCTGTACTGGATATAGTCAATGATATCAGAAAAATAGCTCATGTACCAGTACAAAAATGGGAATCAATGCTAAACACTAGCTGGTGGGACAATGTATTGGGAATTGAATGGTGGAAGCAGCTGGGCTTCTTCCTTTTATGTGCTACAGTGGCTTGAATCTTTTCCTTGTCTGATCCCCTGCTTTATTCGGCTGATCACCAGCCTGGTTCAAGGCATCAAGTTGTAACAATGCCTGTGGACCAAATTGGCCACACCTGGAATACCAAAAGATCATGATGTTAAGGAACAAAAAGGTGTAAAAGACCCCTTGAAGGAAGCAAAAAAATTATCTATGAGGAAAACAAGAAAAAATGGAGACTAGAAAACAAGGAATATTGCTCAAGACAAATGACGTGCAAAAATACAGAGTGGGATATTGTTATAAATGCATGACATGTTGTTGGCTCTTTGCAAGTATTGGGATAAATGCTATATGTATAATGTTAAATAGCATTTCTATATGGATATAGTCTTGGTTAATAGTAAAAGTCAGACATAAGCTTTTTTAGAGATAGTATGCTTCAAACCTTAGTCAAAGATAACAGCCCGTGAACATGTGATGGGGACCCCAGCTGACAAGACAATTATCAACACTCACAGCTGGAACCACCACCCAAATTAAAAGGGAGAAGGAGAAGAATAAAACCACAAGCCAAGAAACATGCATGCTCTAAAAAGGCGGGACCCAAGGAGGGGCCATGCTAAACAGTTCCCAGAAAAGCTGACTATGCATGAAGGTCTATGAATATGTAACAAAGGGATGGATTGTAACAAGGTATTTAAAGGGGTGTTCCCGAAGCAGCTGGTGTGCTCTGGGCAGCATGCCAAGCATCCGGCAGTTTAACCCTTTGCTGGATGTATGTCTCTTATTTTCATTTATTCAACCTTTTAATTCTCCCAAAACAGTGAACCGTGTTTTTCCACACCCTGGGTCTCCCGTGTCCATGGTCCCAAGCATCTCCAGGGCTGCCGGGTTCCCCAGTCCGGGCTCCCCGTTCCAGGGTGCCGGGGGTCCCCCTTATGGGCCGTTGTCCCTCGCAGGCCGCAGAGGGTCCCCCGGCTCCGGTGCCGCCCTTCTCCGCTGTGCCGAGCCCCAGCCCCGCCGGTGCCGGGCGATCGCCCAGGGCGGACTCCGGGCTGACAAATGCAGCGCCTGAGCCGGGCAGCCCAACCCCAGCGCGGGAGGGTCCCCGCATCCCCCGCCCAGCGCCGGGGCTGTGCCAGGCCCAACAGCGGCACCCCCAAACTCTGCCGGCTCGGAGCCAGCCGAGCGGGCGCCCGGCCCTTGGCCCCGAGCACAGAGCTCTGCCCGGGGGCTCCCGGGAAGGCGGCGGCGCTCGGCAGCGGCCCCAGCCCGCCCAGCCCGCGGCAATTTGCCCCGCACCGGACAAAATCCTGCCCCAGAGGAGACGCTCGCAAGCGCCCGCCTGCGGCTCCTCCGAGCCCCAAAGATCCGGCAGCTGCCCGTGCTCACCGCCCGCTGCGGTTGCCGCAAACCAGCCACAGGATTCACTGCATGCAATCTCTGCTATCTCTGCCTGCATGGGCAAAACCAGCTGCTGCTGACAATGGCAGAGAATCCGAGACTCAGACTGAACGGCTCCCACCCGAAATGCTGCATTCAGTTCTTGACACACCATTAAGAAATCCAAGAGCAAAACAGACAGCTGATTACAGAATCCTGCAAAAACCACATCCGAGAACATTTTGGTATAAAAATCACAAATATGAACAGAAGGTAGAAATCCAACAAGGTTTAGAAAACAAGCTATGAGCACTGGGATTAGAAGAGCTCAGCAATGCATTGGATGGAATGAGCCCTCTCTTTCTCATGTGAGCAATGCCAATCCAATTTTCCCAAACCAAGGAAATGGGAGCTCTGGCAACAGCGACTTCAGACACAGCAGTGACACACAACAGGGCAGGAAAGCAGCTGCCAAAATTCTAAGTTCCACTTACAATTAAGAAGTTTTGTTTTCAGTTCTACTATAGTCACAATAATATAGAGTCCAAAAGACTAAAACTACCTAAATATAATAATAATGACAATAACTGTAATTAGTCATAAAGATATAATAGAAATATAAGAATTAAATGTAATAAAAACCCCTCCACACGTATACTAGGTTTGCATGGCAGCTTTGGTACAGGGGGCTCCAGGAGCCCCTTCTGTGAGAGGCTGCTGGAAGCAGCTGCTCCTCCATGTCCTGCAGAGTCAGCACCAGCCAGCTCCAGGATGGACCAGAGCTGCCAAGGCTGGGCCAGTTAGAAATGGTGGTAACACCTTTGGGATACAGAATGAAGAAAAAAAAATCGATTATTGTGTAGTTGTAACTGTGGCCAGGGAAGGCAGGGTGAGAACATGAGAGAGGAACAAGTGTGCACACAGGCAGGGCAGGGCAGAGGAGGGGGCAGGAGCTGCTCCAGGGGCTGGAGCTGATTGCCTGACATTCCATGTGCAGTCTGTGCTGAGGCAGCGGGCCCCTGCAGCCCATGGAGGGCACGAGTGCAGAGATGCACCTGCAGCGCCTGGAGGAGCCCTGCCGGAGCAGGGGGATGCCTGAGAGGAGACTGGGACCCCATGAGAAACCTGTGCTGGAGCAGGACCTGGCAGGGACCTGCAAACCCATGCAGAGAGGAGCCCACGCTGCAGCAGGGTCCTGGCAGGACTTGTGAGCCCATGCAAGTGTGACCCCGCTGCAGCAGTTTGAAGAACTGCTGCTGTGAGATGAACTCACCTTGGACAAGTTCATGGAGAAGCGTCTCTGGGAGGGACCCCTTGGTGCAGCAGGGGAACGACTCCTCTCCCGAGCAGCAGGAGAAACGCACATGAACTGAGCAGACCCCATTCCCAGTATCCCTGCACCCACTGGGGCAGGAGGTAGGGAGCTAGGAGGGAGAGATGGGAAGAAGGTGTTTTTTATCAAGCTTTATTTACTACTCATATCCTGTTGATTAGAGATCCAGATTTAATTAATATCTCTAATTATGAACCTGTCTTTCCCATGATGGCATTTGCTGAGTAATCAGTCCCAGTCTCTATCACAACCTATGAAACCTTCATTCTGTCCCCATC
>NW_027635918.1:44287-92311 GCF_903797595.1 Erithacus rubecula
CCCCATGGTTGTGCAAAAAGAAACCACAGGTCAGCTCGTGGGGTGTACCCTCTCTCTCTAGCTGGGGGATGTTGGGCTCTGACTTTGGGGCCTGTGACTGGCACTGATGCTGCACTGATCTTCCTCACCTCTTCCTTATCTCCCTCATCTCTTCCTTAAACTCCTCTTTGAGTTCCTTAACCACAGCAGAGACATGAGCCTGCCTCGGGCCATTGACACACTCTCATAATTTCTGAGCAGTTGTTGGTGACAGAACCCACTGTCTCGGGGTTGTTATCAGCATTAATTGTCACAGTAAAGGTGCATTTGGATGGCCCCAGGTTTTGCCAGATGGCACAACATCTGCCCTGTGCACCTGATCTGTCAGGGTATTGTCCTGCTGCCCCCTGCCAGCTGCCTGGGCCCTCTCATGCCTGTCCCACATCTGGGGCTCCTGTCCCTGCTGCTCCCCAACACCTTCACTGCCCATCAAAGCTCCACTCAGCCTCTGCACTGTGACCTCTGGAAAGAAAGAAAAGATGAGAGAAATGAAGTGTTGTCAATTGACCCTGGCTGGATTTCAATCAGCATCAGAGCTGCTCTCTCACTCCCTCCAGAGATGGACAGAATGAAGGTTTCATAGGTTGTGATAGAGACTGGGACTGATTACTCGGCAAATGCCATCATGGGAAAGACAGGTTCATAATTAGAGATACTAATTGAATATCTTGATCTCCTAATCAGAACAGGATAGTGAGTAGTAAAATAAGCTTAAAAAACCTTCTGCCCATCCTCCCTCCTTCTCCCCTACCTCCTGCCAGTGGTGCAGGGATACTGGGAATGGGGGTTCTGCTCAGTCATGTGTGTTTCTCCTGCTGCTCGGGAGAGGAGTCGTTCCCCTGCTGCACCAAGGGGTCCCTCCCAGAGACGCTTCTCCATGAACTTGTCCAAGGTGAGTTCATCTCACAGGCAGCAGTTCTTCACAAACTGCTGCAGCGTGGGTCACACTTGCATGGGCTCACAAGTCCTGCCAGGTCCCTGCTGCAGCGTGGGCTCCTCTCTGCACGGGTTTGCAGGTCCCTGCCAGGTCCCTGCCAGGTCCCTGCTCCTGCACAGGTTTCTCATGGGGTCCCAGTCTCCTCTCAGGCATGCCCCCTGCTCTGGCACGGGCTCCTCCAGTCGCTGCAGTTGCATCCTGCACTCCGTGCCCTCCATGGCTGCAGGGCCCGGCTGCCTCAGCACAGACTGCACCATGGAATGTCAGGTCAATCAGCTCCAGCCCCTGGAGCAGCTCCTGCCCCTCCTCCTGCCCTGCCCTGCCGGTGCACACTTGTTCCTCTCTTGTTCTCACCCTGCCCTTCCCTGGCCACAGTTACAGCTACACAATAATCGATGTTCTTTTTCTTCATTCTGTTATCCCAAAGGTGTTACCACCATTTCTAACTGGCCCAGCCTTGGGCAGCTCTGGTCCATCCTGGAGCTGGCTGGTGCTGACTCTGCAGGACATGGAGGAGCAGCTGCTTCCAGCAGCCTCTCACAGAAGGGGCTCCTGGAGCCCCCCCGTACCAAAGCCTTGCCATGCAAACCTAGTATATGTGTGGAGGGGTTTTTATTAACATTATTTGAACTTATTATTTCTATTATATCTATTATGACAAATAATATTACAGTTATTAGTCATTGCAGATATTTTTAGTGTTTTGTACTCTATATTTATTATTGCTACATTAGAACTGTAAAGAAAACTTCTTAATTGTAAGTGGAACTTAGAATTTTAGCAGCTACTTGCCCTGCCCTGTTGTGTGTCACTGCTGTGTCTGAAGTCGCTGTTGCCAGAGCTCCCCATTTCCTTGGTTTGGGAAATTGGATGGCATTGCCACATAGCAGAAAGAGAGGGCTCATTCCAATCCAATGCATTGCCTGAGCTCTTCTAATCCCAGTGCTCATAGCTTCTTTTCTAACCTTGTTGGATTTCTCACCTTCTGTTCATATTTGTGATTTATACCAAAATGTTCTCGGATGTGATTTTGCAGGATTCTTAATCAGCTGTCTGTTTTGCTCTTGGATTCTTAATGGTGTGTCAGAACTGAATGCAGCATTTCGGTGGGAGCCGTTCAGTCTGAGCTCGGATTCTCTGCGATTGTCAGCAGCAGCTTGTTTTTGCCCATGGCAGCAGAGTAGCAGAGATTGCATGCAGTTGAATCCTGTGGCTGGTTGCGGCACCCGCAGGCGGGCGGTGAGCACGTGCAGCTGCCGGGATCTTTGGGGCTCGGAGGAGCCGCAGGCGGGCGCTGCGAGCGGCTCCTCTGGGCAGGATTTTGTCCCGGTGCGGGGCAATTGCCGCGGGCTGGACGGGCTGGGGCCGCTGCCAGGAGCGCCGCCGCCTTTCCCGGGAGCCCCCGGCAGAGCTCTGTGACTCGGGGCCAAGGGCCGGGCGCCCGCTCGGCGGCTCCGAGCCGCAGAGTTTTGGGGGTGCCGGCTGTTGTGCGGCACAGCCCCGGCGCTGGGCCGGGGGATGCGTGGGACCCTCCCATGCTGGGGTTGGGGCTGCCCGGCTCAGGCGCTGCATTGTCAGCCCGGAGCCGCCTGGCGATCGCCCGGCACCGGCGGGGCTGGGGCTTGGCACAGCGGAGAAGGGTGGCACCGGAGCCGGGGGACCCTCTGCGGCCTGCGGGGGACAACGGCCCCATAAGGGGGACCCCCGGCACCCTGGAACGGGGAGCCCGGACTGGGGAACCCCGGCAGCCTGGAGATGTTGGGACCACGGACAAGGGAGACCCAGGGTGTGAAAAACACGGTTCACTTTTTGGGGAGAATTAAAAGGTTGAATAAGAAGAAAATAAGAGACATACATACAGCAAAGGCTTAAACTGCCGGGTGCTTGGCATGCTGCCCAGAGCACACCGCTGCTTCGGGAACACACCTTTAAATACCTTTTACAATCCATCCCTTTGTTACATATTCATAACCTTCATGCATAGTCAGCTGTTTCTGGGAACTGTTTAGCATGGCCACTCCTTGGGTCCGCCTTTTTAGAGCATGCGTGTTTCTTGCCTTGTGGTTTTATTCTTCTCCTTCTCCCTTTTAATTTGGGTGCTGGTCCTAGCGGTGACTGTTGATAATTGTCTTGTCAGCTTCAGGGTCCCCATCACATGTTCACGGGCTGTTATCTTTCATTAAGCGGGTAGCATAAGCAAACTATCTCTAAAAAACTTATGTCTGACTTTTACTATTAACCAAGACTATATCCGTATAGAAATGCTATTTTAACATTATACATATAGCATTTATCCCAATACTTGCACAGAACCAACAACATGTCGTGCATTTATAACAATACTCCCCATCTGTATTTTTGCACGTCATTTGTCTTGAGCAATATTCCTTGTTTTCTAGTCTCCAGTTTTTTCTTGTTTTCCTCATAGATAATTTTTGCTTCCTTCAAGGGGTCTTTTACACCTTTTTGTTCCTTTAGCATCATGATCTTTTGTGTTATTCCAGGTGTGGCCAATTTTGGTTCCACAGGCATTGTTACAGCTTGCCTGCCTTGAACCAGGCTGGTGATCAGCCAAATAAAGCAGGGGATCAGACAAGGAAGAAAGATCAAGCCAGCTGTAGCACATAAAAGGAAGAAGCCCAGCTGCTTCCACCATTCAATTCCCAATACATTGTCCCACCAGCTAGTATTTAGCATTGATTCCCATTTTTGTACTGGTACATGAGCTATTTTTTCTGATATCATTGACTATATCCAGTACAGCATCCCCATTGTCACCTATTTTCAAACAACAATCTGATATATTAAATTTTCCACACACACCTCCTTCTTCTGCCAACAAGTAATCTAAAGCCAGTCTGTTGTGATACACTGCAGCCCTTGTTTGACTTTGTTGATTTGCTATTAATTCCATTGCTGGACCAGTTTTGTTTGTTATTTTCTCTACCACTGCCTGGAGCCTTATAATGTGATTTAACATGTAAATTGGAGTCTGGTATCCCCAGCTCCCATCTTGTGCCCAGGTGACTGGCCCATATGTTTCAATTATGTGTTCAGGGGGACATTCTTCATCTCCCCATTCTTGGAACCCTCCAATCAATTCCCTTTTTTTTTCTCTTTAAGTATTTATCAACTGATATTTTTAAATGGTCTCCCTTTGGTCCTGGTAAAAGAAAAAATCCTGGCTGTATAATTCCCAGACTACAACTCCCTTTCCACTGAGAAGGGAGTTCAGGGTATTCTCTTTTGCCCCATATCCAAAATAAGACATCAGGTGCTTTCCAATAATTATTTGTTTGTTGATTTTTGTTTTCCCAAAATTTGGATGTTTCCATATTAAGGTTCCATTTGGGATTCCATAGTAAGGTTTTTTGCCTGTATCATTACATTGAAAAAGACTAATTCTGTCATTATATGCACACTTTTCCCTTTTTGTTTTTCCCTGGGTCCAATACTGGGTTGGTTTCTCTGGGATCCACCACGTCAATGTTCCATTACTCACTTTGTATCTCTTACAAGGAGCATTTCCTACATCTTGATGAAATTTTTTCGCAGTGCAGCAGAGACGTTCTTCCCCTATCACTGTTGAACTTAAAATCCACCCTTCTGGTCGCCTTCCCCCCCTTGGGATTTGTCTGGTTCCACTTAAGGAGTTCAATTGGACCTGAGCTGCTGCCTTTCTATGGCCATTTTTCTGACAGGAGAGCCCCCCACAGACCCAGCAGTTAGTTACATTAAGAGTTTTACTTATTCTTTTTCCTAATTCTACAAATTGGTTCTTTCCCAGTCTTGAGATATCTGTCTCTCCTTCCAGTTTCTTTTCAAGTTTTGCATACAAATGTTGAAGTGAAATTGGTACAATTTTAGGCTGTGGTGCTATTTTTCCTTTTATTTTTTATTTTTCCTTTTATTAATTGTTCTTTCACTGAATCTTGAGCCTTACTGTTAATGATATATGTAAAACAAATCCATTTCTCTCCTTTTGAACATGCATTTTCCAATTTGTCATCGCTTATTCCAAGGTTTTCTGCAATCCAATATTTTTTCCATTGTGTTCACAAGTTCTTAATTTGGATGGGTTATAACAGTGGCTGTTGACATGGGTGTGTGTAATAAGGAAAGAGCCTCGGTGTCTCTCCATGTGCAGCTTCCAGCAGCATCTGTAACATGGCCCTGCCAACGTCCCGACGGGGAAAAGGCAAAAATGAGTGACACAAAAAGGAATAACAGAGGTCTGGTATGGCTTATACCTGCACCTCCCATGCCTGTGGGGTTGCAGCCCACAGCAGGTGTTATGATCTTCTCAGTGGCAGATACAGAGGCCAATCTGGTCTTGCCCTCTATTTCCTTGTCACTTGCTGGTTTTGACATTCCTTAGCTGCAGATTCTTCCTGTTTCCCCAGCTCAGGTATTTCCCTGTCAACTGGTATTAGTGACTGCCATCCACAAAATAAATTTATTATTTTAGTGGTTCTTAATTTTATCTGGATAGGGACAAGATTTGGTATGCAGAATTCTTATTATGAGATTGCAAATTGTATGTCTTACAAAATCAGTTTTATAATTTAGACCTTCTATACTTAATCCAGTGAGTATGTTCAATGTTTAGAGCGAGTCAGACAGGATATACCGTGTGGCATTGATGGAAGTTGTCATTTGGGTCCTCCCAGTTTGTCACCAACTGTTCCTCTCTGAAGAGTCAGTTTAGTGTCACCAGGTTCAGATGTTATATTCCACTCTTTAGGTTTCTCCACAGCTCCTTTGATTCTGCTGCCGTGGATCCACCCGTGTTCCCTGCTCCGCACAGCAGCTTCAGTTGTCAGCAGTACCTGAAAAGGACCTTCCCACTGTGGGGTTAAAGATTGTTCTTTACCAGTACCCATTCCCCTGGATGGATATTGTGGATTTTAAATCTAGAGATGTGGTTTGAGGGATTATTCCTTTTAATTGCAAATTTTCAAGGGTTGTTGCAGTTCTGTTGATATATCCTCTAACACTCTTTTCCCCTAATTCATAAGTGGCAGTTTCATGTTGGGTGGTCAAAAAGAGTAACCCAAACATCATTTCATAAGGTGACACTCCTAGGTCAGACCTAGGTTGTGTTTGGATCCTCAACAGAGCCAAAGGTAAACATTTCACCCAGGACATCTGGGTTTCAATCATTAATTTTGTTAGAGTTCTTTTTAAAGTCTGGTTCATCCTTTCTACCTGGCCCTAATTTTGTGGATGCCATGGTGTGTGTAATTCCCACTTTATTCCTAAAATTTGAATTATCTGCTGTAGGACTTTTGATGTAAAATGTGTTCCTGTGTCTGAGTCTATTCTATTAACCATTCCATACCTGGGAGTTATTTGTTCCAAAAGGGTTTTACAGACCACATTAACTGTGGCTCTGACAGTGGGAACAGCTTCCACCCAATGAGTTAGATGGTCTGTTATTACTAATAAAAACTTCCATCTCTGTACTTGGGGAAGTTCAGTGAAGTCGACTTAAATACTTTGAAATGGTTGGAGTGCTAATTCACGGCCTCCAA
Organism: Erithacus rubecula; assembly: GCF_903797595.1. NCBI lineage: Eukaryota > Metazoa > Chordata > Aves > Passeriformes > Muscicapidae > Erithacus > Erithacus rubecula. Next base: position 50,798 of record NW_027635918.1, read on the forward strand.
GGGTTGTTTTTCTCATTACACTTTTATTTACCTTTTGACAGATTATACATCTTTCAGTTACTTGTTTTGCCAATCCAAAAATCCCAATACACCCGTAATTCCTCAGGAAGTGATCACACAGAGCTTGAGTACCCCCATGAGTCTTTTGATGCATATCTTCTAATATTTTTCTACAAAGTGCCTTATTAGTAATGCCTGGCATCAGGACGCTTCCATTTCCCAGATTCGTCTGACTTTCCCCTCTCCTTCTTAATTCTTTTTCTTCCGCCTCACTAAATTTTGGAATTGCTAATTCTTCCTTTTCTGGGGTCAAAATTAACATGACATTTTTTGGCCCCATTTTCTGCTGCATCTTTTAGCTTCTTGATCTGCAAAGTCATTTCCCCTTATTTCTGGAGTCATTCCCTTTTGATGTCCCTTCATATGTATCACAGCTATACATAAGGCTATACATAGACATACATACAGCAAAGGGTTCAAACGGCTGGGTGCTTGGCATGGTGCCCAGAGCACACCGCTGCTTCGGGAACACACCTTTAAACACATTTTACAATCCATCCCTTTGTTACATATCCATAGACCCTCATGCATAGTCAGCTCTTTCTGGGAACTGTTTAGCATGGCCACTCCTTGGGTCCGTCTTTTTAGAGCATGCGTGTTTCTTGGCTTGTGGTTTTATTCTTCTCCTTCTCCCTTTTAATTTGGGTAGTGGTCCCAGCCGGTGAGTGTTGATAAATGTCTTGTCAGCTGCAGGGTCCCCATCACATGTTCATGGGCTGTTATCTTTGACTAAGCGGGTAGTTTAAGCATACTATCTCTAAAAACTTATGTCTGACTTTTACTATTAACCAAGACTATATCCATATAGAAATGCTATTTTAACATTATACATATAGCATTTATCCCAATACTTGCAAAGAGCCAACAACATGTCATGCATTTATAACATTTTGCTGTTTCTCCCAAAGCAGGATTTTTCGTTCCAAAGCTGTGGGCGAATGGGGAGAGAAGGAAAAGCCCCAGAGATCCCTCATGAGGAGGAGCTGCAAACCCAACCCAGGGAGCTGCGAGGAGAAAAGACCCTCCCTGAGCCAGGGAGGCAGCCGGAGATCCAGGCAGAGCTCAGAGCTGGTGGAGAAGCCTCATGGAGGGGAGAAGTCCCACAAGTGCTTGGAATGTGGGAAGGGTTTCAGCTACAGGTCCAAGCTGATCCGGCACCAGAGCATCCACAATGGGGAACGTCCCTACGAGTGTGGGAAATGTGGGAAGAGCTTCAGAGACAGCTCCATTCTCTTACAGCACCAGGTAGTCCACACTGGGGAACAGCCCTACACCTGCTTGGAATGCGGGAAGAGCTTTGGGAACAGCTCCACCCTGAGACACCAATAGCACATCCACACTGGGGAGAGGCCCTACGAGTGTCCTGTGTGTGGGAAGAGGATTCAGACCAGCTCCCATCTCCTCCTACATGGGCAGATTCACACAGAGGAGCGGCCCTTGCGCTGCCCCGGCTGTGGGAAGGGATTCAAGCACAACTCCACCCTCACTGCCCACTGGCACATCCACAATGGGGAGAGACCCTACGAGTGTCCTGAGTGTGGGAAGAGCTTCTCACAAAGCTCAGCCTTGTCCCGACACCAACGGAGCCACCACTGAGGGAAGCTCTGTGAGTGCCCCGAGTGTGGGAAGAGCTTCATGCTCTGCTCCAGCTCCATCCCCCATGGGAGGATCGGTGTTGGATGATCCCCAGTGACCCCCGTTGGGCAGAGCCCTGGTGATCCGTGCTCCTGGTGATCCGTGTTGGGGAGACACCTGGGTGGGGGGGCTCTGCATCATCCTGTCTCCCTGTGGGCACTTGGGTGGACGCAGGGACAGGAACATCCATTGGGACACAAACCAACATTGGGAATTCCTTGTGGAGAGTGTTCTCTGTATCTTCTGTGTTCAATCCTATTTTCTGGTGGCATCCAGGAGTACTGAATGGTCTTGGAGGTCTTTTCCCATGTGGTGGTTTGTAAAGATTTCCTGAAATATTTTACCTACTGAGCCCTAAACAGTCTCCCTTGTGTCTGACAAGAAGCAGTCAGTGTTGGATTAGCACATTTTTCAGCAATAAGCAAATTTATATATCTTTGTGAAACACACATGTAACGACAAAAGGCCTTGGGAAAGTTCTCTTTCCCTTCTGGCCTCTCACAGAGTAACACCAGCCCAGGCCCCCTCCAAGCAGCCTGGGCAGGGGCAGGCGGGCTCTGACTCAGAGCTCAGGAAGCTGCCGGGCCCCGTTTCCAAGCAGGGACCCCGATATCCAGGGAAAGGGAAGGACAGGCCCGTTGCTGCCATCCCTGCCCCGGCATGGCCGGGGCTCAGCAGAACCCTGCTCTGCCCCGGCCCAGAGCGGCTCCGAACGGCCGGGCCCGCCCCGCTGCCCCCGGGGCTGGGGGAAAAACAACCGAGCCCCATTCTGGCAAGGACCCACAGCCTTGTCTGCTGGGCAGGGTGGAGGAAGAACCCCCGGCCCGCGGCTGGAACTGAGTGCAGCGGGCGCTGGAGAACAGCCATGAATCCAGAAACTCATCACCGCTCCTCTGGCTAAACCCTACAGTCCTCACCAGCCCAGCGTGGCCTTGAAAGACTCTTTATTGTAAATAGCTCCGACCGCCCCACCTGGAAAACACCACAAAACCCTCTGCTGCCCGGGCCATGCATTAACTCTTTCAGTGCCTAAAATAAACCTCTATAGGTACTTTATTGTCTCTCCTAAATTTGAAAAAAACAAAACAACAAAAACTAAAATAGTAATACACAAGTCAAATCCCAAATAAAGGAAGAAGAAAAGTCATGAAATAAAATTTCTCTTTTTTTAAACTATGGAGAAAAAACTCTTGTTTCTCTATAACATATCAAAATGTTGTGAAGTGAATATGACTGTTCTAGATGTAAATATAAACAAAAGCATTCATATTAAAGTACACAAATGTAAAAATTGCTGTTACCCGCTAAGTTTAAATAATAAAATAATCCCTTTCAGGTTTCCCCCTAAAAAAGAAAAAGAAAAAACTTATGCTCTCAAATAAAAAGTAAACTTTTGTTTAAAAATATAATCCTTAAAGTGTGCCTCATAAATTAATATAGTCCACAAAAAAAAAGGTATGAGATTAACTGTTAGTCTAAAAAAAGGGTTTTTACACAGTAATCAGATTTCCATTCTCCTGGGAACAACAAAACCACAGAAAACTATTTCTTGTGAAGAAATCTTCATAGACTGAAAAAAAAGTCTCCTCTTACTAGTAAATTAGTAAAAAACTATTTTAAAGATGGCAAACAAACCAAGTGGGTTTTTGTATGTTTTCAGTATAAAAAAAAAAAAAAAAAAAAAAAAAAAAGCATGTGGAGGAAAACAAGTATTCTAAAGCTTTATTCTAAATTATTTTTTCTTATACATTTTAGTGATAAAATTACTCTTTATACCATTTAAAGTTAAACCTGTTTTTTGCCTTCTTGCAAATCCTATCTCACAACAAAAAAAGTTTAAATTAATAAACTAAATCCAACCTCAGCTATTCCATTATTTAGATTTCCTATTCCCCAAGGGTGTCTTCCACAGGCAAATGCTTATTAACTGGGGTAAAGACCAAGATTTTGGTGACAGTGAGATAGAAACACCTCCAAAAAGGTTCTTCCCTCCCAGCCGAGCATGCGGATCCTCCGCTTGCACAGACACGTTGCAGTGTGCTTCTGGTTAATGGTGCGTTCTGTTATTGCCCAAGTTAATGGTTTAGTCCAAAATTATACCCTCCCACCCTCCTTGTCAATCTGTGCTGAATTACCTGTCAATGCTGTTTTGTGCCAACCCCCTGCTTGCAATTCCCCTTTGGAAATCCCCTAAAACTGGACGTCTCATCAGTCCATGGTAACCCAGTTTTCCCCCCTACCTCCCTCATTGGACAATGCCTTTGTGAGCCCCTACCCTTTATCCCTCCTCAGCATTTCTTCAATTTGTACCTTCCCCTTGAACCTCCCCCATATTTATGTTGTTGCAGCTTCACCATTTTTGTCTTTTGCCCCACAGATTCCCCAGAGTAAGGAATCCTTTTTATCCTATGCAAAAGACCTTCCCCTCCTCCTTGTCCCCCTCAAATGCAATCTGAGAGCCAAAAGGCCATGGAGCAATGGCTCGAGCCACGTCTAAGGCCTCCTGTTCCCCGAGTGTGACCCACTCTAGTCATGGGGCCCTAGTGGCAAAGTGAGTGCAGCACTGGCTGTTGTGACAGTGCCCTGCCTCTGGTCTCACTTGGGTTTCTGACTGGCTCTGAGGCAGGGGCTGCCATTCCTCACTTGTGGGGAGACCAGAGCCCCCAGACCCTCACCCAGCGTGCAGGCACTGCCTGGCAGCGCTCCGTCCACTGGCACGGTCGCGCTCTGAGTCTCGGCCACTGCGCCACTGCTGCTGCTGCTGCTGCTTCATTTGCTTTTAGCACACCCAGAGCTCACTGTTAGGCCACGATGGCCTCCAGTTCTGCCCTCTTCCCATCCCTGTGTGGGGATGGAGCACTGCTGTGCTTTCAGGAAGCTCTTTGTGAACACTTCCAGCATTGCAAGCTCCTTTGTCCTATATGGATGCTTGCCAGGGAATCCCTCAAGGCTGGGCTCAGAGCATACTCAAGCTGGCTCTTCTAAAACCCAGGCTCCTTGTCCCCTTCATCGTGCTCAGCACGGCTTTTAACCCCACAGTGTTGTGCAAGGGACCTGCACGACAGGGATCTTTGCAGCCTGAGCTGCCCTTGTTCCTCTCTGTCCGTGCACAGAGAACGGCAGCAGGGCCCTGTGTGTCCCAGGGCTCATGTTTGGTGCCGCTCAGGCTCCACAGAGATGTGGGTAAAGTGAAAAAAAAAAACTTTATGAAGGGAAGGCGAAGCGAAGGGGTGAGCTGGGAGGCAAAACAGGGATGGGCAAGGGTCTGAGGAATGGAGGGAGGGAGCTGCCAACAGGGAGGGAGACGGCAGGAGCTCCTGGAGCTTGCCACAGGCTCAGCTGTGAGCAGCGAGTAGCTGTGCCTGGAGCTGCAGCTGGTCCCGTCTGCTCTGCAGCTGGTCCCATCTTCAATGGGCAGGTCGCCGAAGGACAGTGGTTCTTCTGATCCAGCAGACGAAGTTCGGCAGATCTTCTGTTGAACTGCAGCTGGATAACCTGCCTCATAAAGCAGGGGCTCTTGTCCTCCTTCAGGGCTTGAAGGGCTGCGAAGAGAGAGAAGCAGAACCACAGTCAGAGGCCTGGACTGTGGGAATCCAAGGAAACCTTCCTGCCAGGGCCATCCCACCCAGCTCCTGCCATTGGCCACGAAGGAGCAGGAGACCAGGGCACGGGCCAGAAGGTGCTGGCCATGGATCCCCCGTGTCCCTGAGAGCTCTCTGTGCTCGGCCCGCACGGCCCCTCGTCCGCACAGGTTGCAGAGCCCTCCGCAGCTGGGCAGCGATTGTAGCTCCGTGCCGGGCATTTGCAGCTGCCCCCAGCGGCCCCAATACCACAAGGGCAGCTGCCCTCACTCACCCTCGCTGAGGACCTGCAGCTCCTCCTTGTGTCCCCTCAGGAGCGTTCCGGCGAGCCCTGGCAACACAGAGCCCGTGTCGGCCCCAGCGGCACAGCTGCCCCCCAGGGGTGCTGCCGGCCCTGCGGCCACACGGCCTCGTCCCCCGGGCAGGGCTCAGCCCGGGCCCCTGGCGCATCGTGCCGCCCCAGGGCACGGCTGCGGGAGGGCGGCGGCAGCGCCGAGGGCAGGCGGGGCTGCACCGCGCCGGGCCCGGCTCCCGCTGCCGGGGCAGCAGCCGGGCCGGAGGCGGGGAGGGACGGCGGGCTGGCGGCTCACCGATGAGCCTGAGGGCCGCCTGTCGCAGGCGCGGCTGCGGGCTCTGCAGGCACGGCAGGGCCCAGCGCAGGTGCTCGGCCGCTCGGCTCTCGTCCTGTAGCAGCTGCGGAGAGCGCCAGGAGGGAAAGCTCGGCGCGGGCTCTGCCCCTCGGCCGGGCGCTCCCTGCGCCCAGCCCCGGCCTCCCCGGCCCGCACAGCCCCGAGGGACAGCCGGGCCGGGACTCCGTGGGCACCCGGCTCGGGGCCGGAGGAGCCCGGCCGAGAGCCCACGCGGCCCAGCGAAGGGAGCAGCCCCTGTGTAGGGCGCAGGCTGCGGCTGCCCTGGCTGCGGCGCTGGGCAGGGCCACAGCTGCCGGCCCCGCACGCTGAGCTCCGGGGGCAGGGGACTTCTCCAGCCTGCGGCTGGGGCTTCCAGGCTGGCCTTACCAGGCACTTGGCGACCTTCATGCGCCACGGCTGGCTCAGCAGCTCCTCCAGATCCCTCCTCCCCAGGAAGCGTGCTGCGCTAAGCAGGGTTTTGCCAGAGGCCTGGAGAGCAGTAGAGAGCCTGGAGGTGGCACCAGAGCCAGGGGCATGGGACCCACGTCCCTGTGCCAAGGCCAGGGCGAGGCCTGGAGCCCACGAGGCGCCAGGGGAAGAGGCAGCCAAGCCCCTGCCGGGGATGCAGCAGCACGACACAAAACCTCACCTTCGCCACGCACCGGTTCTCGTTATGCCAGTGCAAGAAGAGGGGAAGCAGGCTCTGGCTCACGGTTCTGGTGAGAGCCTTTTTCCCCTCTTCCACTACCAGCTCCATCACCTTGCAGAAGACTGGATGGAGAGCAGCTGCACGTGGCTGTTGTCCTGGAGGAAAGGAGAAGAGCTCAGCACCAACTAGTCCAGTCCCAGTGGGGCAAAGGCCCAAAACTGCCCAGGGCACAAAGTTTCCTGGCAGTCCACAGAACCTTACATTCTCAAAGTGTGGGAGGAGTGGCTCAGCCAGCTTCTGGGCAGTGGCGCTGGGTATCTTAAGGTCTTTTTCCCGGAGCATGTGGGCGAGCACAGAGAGGGTCATCCACACCATCTCTCCATCCGGATCACCCAGCTGCTCCACCAGGTGGTGGTAGACGCCGCGTATTCCTCCGCTCTGTGTGCAACACAAGGCTGTGCTGTGAAGCCCTGGAGGGCTGCAGCACCAACAGGGCCCTGGCCCTGCAACCCCACGCAGCTGCCTCAGGGCCCAGAGGCCAGAGGCCTGTGCCAAGGCACTGGGGCAGCTGAAGCAGGAGGCAGAGAGCTGGGAGCAGCTGCCTCAGCTGCCGAATCCCAGGCAAGCCCAAGGGGCAGCGTTGCCCAGCCCCATGATGCCAGCGCGGCTTCAGCCACTGCCCCCTTCTCACCAGCGAGGGCTCCTTGCTGAGCACCACGAGGCCTCTGAGCTCCAGGCGCAGCCTGTCCCTGCTCTCGCTCGGCAGGTGCCTGGACATGACCGACAGGGCACTGTGCCCGTGTTTGCTCAAGTCCAGGCACTGCAGGACCTGAAAGGCACAGGGCAGTGACAGGGACCCGGCCGCTGGGAGTGCAGAACTGCCCAGGGCCGGGCCCAGGCGGCAGCACCGGGCGCGCACCGTGCCAGGCGGCTGCGGCTCCCAGAGCCAGAGAGCTGGGAGGCAGCTCAGCCAGGCAGCGCTGGCCCTCAGGCTCACCTCCACAAAGAACGCCAGGGCCGGCAGATCCCAGCGCGGCTGCCCCCCGATGAGCAGGCTGAGCAGGTGCCTGGCGATGCCGCAACACAAGGGGCTCGAGCCACGGCGCATCTCCCTGGCAGGGGGAGAAAGGCACCAAAGCCCTGAGCCGGGCGGGCAAACCTCTCCCAGGACTGACTCACAGAGGTGTGGGACCTTTGCCCAGCACCCTGCGAGGGGACGTGGGCCCTTTGGGAGGCGGCTGCTCCTGGGAGCCCTCCTCTCCCAGCCTTTTCCAGGCTGCTCGGTCCTCCCTCGGTGCCAAGGCCCTCTGGCCACGACCACGGGGAGCGTGTGGGGCACTCCGGGCACAGGGCACCAATGCTGGCAGCGGGGAGAAGGGGGACTCACCTGGCCAGCAGCCCCACTGCATAGTGCTGGGTCTCAGCACAGAGCAGGGTGTCCCAGACCCGCCTGCGCTCCAGAGCCACCAGCTTCTTATCACAGCCCAGTAGGCAGAGCAGAGCCTTCATGGTCTGCACTGCAAACCTGTGGCCAGAGCAAAGGCCAGGTCACGCTGGGAGCAGTGACCCTGGCCACAAGGGCATGGGAAGGACAGGGTGACTGGGACCTGTTGGGCTTGCTGGGAAGGCGGTGTTCCTCCCGGCACGCTGTCCAGAAGTTCTCAACCTCCTGTGGCATCTGCTCTGTGGTGCTGAAAATTTGGAATAGCAGAGCCACGAAGACACGGGCAGAATATGCAATCATTGTGTGGTGCCACTCGGGCATGTGGACAGTCACCCAGAGCACCAGAGTTGCCTGCAAAAGACAGAGCAGCCCGAGGCAGTGCTCAGTGCCGAGGTGTCCGTGTGGCAGGGCCCCAGGGGAGACGCAGGGGGAGCACCCGGCCTGCTGCCCCTGAGCCTGTCCCTAGCCCAGCCTTCAGCCCAGTGCCCGAGGCTGGGAGCTGCAGGGCACTGGGCAGAGCATGGAGAGCTGCTGGAGAGGGGACCTGGAGGGCAAGCAAAGGCCAGTGTCAGAAACTCACTGCCAGTGCAAAGATGGCCTCGTTGTCCTCTTTGATGAAGAACATGCTGTATACTGGCCTGTCTTCCATCACAAAGAGCAGCTCTGGAAGCACCTTCTGCACTGCTGGTCCCGATGAGCCGATGGTTTTCCACATCAAGGCTGCAGCTCTGTGGGACCAGAGCTGTGCATCAGTACCAAGCCCCATGCAGCTGAGTGGGGCCGGGTGACAAAGCCCCTGTGCCCTGAGGGGCAGGGAGGGAGCATGGCAGAAGGATCAGCAAACAGGGTGGCTCAAGGGGCCCAGAGCTCTCTGCGTGTCTGGCAGACCCCACTGGACAGGCTGTGCAGGGCAATGGCCCTACAGGCCAGTGAAGCCTGAGCTCTCAGGGCACCTGTGCCGCATACCTGTCACACAATGGGGCACAGCGCAGGAGGCTCATCACCACATTAGCTGGGTGTTCTTCAGCCAGCCTCAGGAGGTCATTTTGCAGCCCAGCATCCACAGTTCCACAGGACACGAGTCTCTGATGAATGTCCCTCACCCTGTGTGGCACCTGGAGGGGGCACAGGGAAGATTTGGAGTGCTGTCCATGGGAGCCTCTGGCCCCGCTCACTCACCAGATCGCCCCAGGGCCGGATGCGCTTGACGGCCACCTGTGAGCCAAGGGGCAGCAGCGGGCTGAGCTCGCCGCCTGGCACGCCGCGCTCCAACCTCCCCTTCCTCGTCTTCTTCTTCCTCCTCCTCCTCCTCCCTCTTTCTCCCTCCTCCTCCCCCCCTGCCACTCACCGTGGTGCCGTTCGCAAGCTGGGTGACCGGGATGATGCTGCCAAAGCCGCCGCTGTCCAGCAGCGAATCCATCCGAAACCGCTCCTGCAACGCCTCCTGCGACTCCCCTGCGGGCGACACGTGGCTGTCAGCGCTCGGCCCGGGGCCAGACACGGCCCCCGAGCGCCTCCCGAGCGTCCTGGGCCGGGCATCCCCACCCGCCCCGGGCCCTGGCGGAGCTCGGGCTGAAAGAGCCGCAGCGGGGGCGGCGGGAGCGGCCGCGCCGTGTGTGCCCTCTGCAAGCCCCGGGAGGAGCCGGGGCCGGGGCTGGAGCTGGGACTGGGACTGGGGATGGGACTGGGGATGGGGCTCGGGCTGGGACTGGGGCTGGGGCTGGGGCTGGGACAAGCGATGCCAAAGAGAAGTGATGCCCAGCCAACAGCGCCACAGCCAGGACAGCGAGAGCCGGGCGGAGGCGACACCGGGGGAGGATGGGCGGGGCCGGGGGCGGGGATGGCGACGGGGCAGGGGCAGCCCCGCCCGGGGCTGGGGGCGGGCTCGGAACATGGCCCGGAACGGGAAGAGGGGAGAAGGTAAGAGAGGGAAAGGGTCGGGGAAATCGACTCCGAGGAAGAGAAGGAAGAAGAGATCCAGAGGATCTGTAGACTCGCTGCTGCCGCTGCCGCTGCCGCTGCTGCCGCTGTTGCTGTTGCAACTGAACCCCCGGGGCCGTTTCTCGGAGTGTTCGTTTGGCCGCGTGTCCGTTCCACGGTCGCCCCACTCGCCCCATGGCCGAGCCCCGCGCGCCCCGGGGGCAGCCCCTGAAAACTGTCCCAGCACGAGCCGGGGGCCCGGGCCGGGGGCTCCCCACAGAGCTGGGCCGGGCCGGGCACCGGCCAGAGGCCACGGCACCACACCGGGAGCCTGAGGCCGAAGGAGAGATTAGTTAACTTGATCCACTGTGAATTGAGAAAGCGAAATGACTTTTCATTGGTTTCCCGAGCTGTCCATCACTCAATCAGCTCTCCGATTGGTCCCCGCAGCTCACAGGGGAGGCCCCCAGACGCGGGACAGCCCCTCCCACTCCCCGGCCTCACGTTGCTTCCCTCAGGCGAAATCCACCCCTCCCCCAGCACGCGAAACCCACACAAAGACAAAAACAATAAAGAAAATATTCTTATCTCCGGGTACTTGAAGTTCAGCCAAGAGCACACACTAACTCAGAAAAGACTTCCCTAAATGCATCAACATGTTGAGTATTCATTGACAATTCCCGATGCGCTCTCCCGGGGGTCCCTGCGGGGGTTCCACCCGGGGGGGCTCGGACGGGGCTTGGCCCAGACCCCCCCCGGGACCCTCCCCAAAAAACCGCCCGGGACCCCCCCCAAAAAAACCGACTGGGACCAGGTCAGTGACTGGGGGAGGGTGCCGGCTCTTTTTGGGGGGTCCCGGTGTTTCGGGGGGGTCTCGGTATTTTTTTTTTTGGGGGGGGTCTCGGTATTTGGGGGGGGTCTCGATTTTGGGGATTCTCGGTATTGGGGGGGGGGAGTCCCAGGATTGGGGATCCCGATATTTGGGGGGGGTCCCGCTATTTTTGGGGGGGGAGTCCCGGTATTTGGGGCGGGTGTCGATATTTGGGGGGGGTCCCGGTATTTGGGGAATCGCGACTGATTTGAGGGTCCCGGTATTTGGGGGACTCCCAATATTTGGGGGGTCCTGGTATTTTTTGGGGGGTCCCAGTGTTTGGGAGGGGGGGGTCTCTATTTTTTTGGGGGGGGTTCCCGATATTTGAGGGGGTTCCGGTATTTGGGGAACTCCCAATATTTGGGGGGTCCCGGTGTTTTTTTTGGGAGGGGTCCCGATATTCCAGGGGGGTGCGATATTTGGGGGTCCCGGCTTTTTTGGGGGGGTCCTGGAGTTTGGGGGATTCCAATATTTGGGGGGGGGTCCCGATATTTGGGGGGGTCCCGGTAATTTTTTGGGAGGGTGGGGCTCGGCTCTTTTTGAGGGTTCCCAGTATTGGGGGGGGCCCTGATATTGGGGGGGGGGAGTCGGTCCTGTTATTTTTGGGTTCTCGTATTTTTGGGGGGTTCCCTCTATTTTTGGGATTCGTTTTTGGGGGGGTTCGTTATTTTGGGTGTTTTTAGGGTTTACCGTATTTTTCGGGGGGTTCTCGCTATTTTTGGGGGGGGGGGGGGGTCTCTGTATTTTTGGGGTTCCCAGGGTTTATTTTGGGGTCCCTGTGCTGCTTTTGGGGTTCCCTGTATTTTTTGGTGTTCTCTGTATTTTCGGGTTCCCTGTGCTGCTTTTGGGGTCCCCGGTGCAGTTTTGGGGGTCCCTGTGCAGATTTTTGGGATCCCTGTGCTGATTTTGGGGTCTCTGTTTTTGGGGTCCCCCCGCTGATTTTTGGGGTTCTCTCTGTTTTTTGGGGTCCCTGTGTTTATTTTGAGGTCCCCGTGCTGATTTTTGGGGTCCCTGTGCTGATTTTTTGGGTCTCTGTTTTTGGGGTTCTCTCTATTTTTGGGGTATCTCTGTATTTGGGGGTTCTCTGTGATTTTGGGCGTCCCAGTGTCTGATTTTGGGGTCTCTGTTTTTGTGGTCCCCGTGCTGATTTTTGGGGTACCGGTATTTATTTTGGGGTCTCTATTTTTGGGGTCTGTGGTTTTGGGGTCTCTGTTTTTGGGGTTCTCTTTGTTTTTGGGGTTTTGTTTTTGGGGTCCCTGTGCTGTTTTTGGGGTCCCTGTGTTTATTTCGGGTTCTCTATTTTTGGGGTGTCTCTGTATTTGGGGGTTCTCTGTATTTTTGGGGTTCTCTCTGTTTTGGGTTCCCCGTGTTTATTTTGGGGTCTCCCCAGGCCGGGGGGCGGGGCGGGCAGCGCCGGTGCCCGTGAGCCGGATGGGCCGGGCAGCGGCCATTGGAGGGACTGGGGGAACTGGGAATGGGAACTGGGGAGACTGGGATGGACTGGGAGGGACTGGGAATGGGAAATGAGGGAATTGGGAGGGACTGGGGGAACTGAGGGGACTGGGAGGGACTGGGGGGGACTGGGAATGGAAATGGGGGCACTGGGATTTTGGGGTCCCCCATTGGTGTCCCCTACCTGCCCAGTTTGGAATGGGGTCTGGGGTGTCTGGAACTGGGTCTGGGGTCTCTGGAATTTGGTGTGGGGGGCTCTGTTTGGAATTGGGTCTGGGGTCTCTGGAATTGGGTCTGGGGTCTCTGGTGTCAGTTTTGGCTCCCCCAGGGCTGGCTCTGGAATTGGGTCTGGGGGCTTTGGCCGGAGCCACCCGGATGCGGCTGTGGGGGCAGGAGCAGCGCCAGGGTGAGTGTGAGACCCCAGACCCAAAATCCCCCTGAGACCCCAGACCCAACTGGGGACCCCCAAAATCCCCCCCAAATCCCCACCCCCCCCCACCAATTTTGGGTCCTCCCCTCCCCAATTTAGGGTCTCCCCCCTCCCCAATTTTGGGGTCTCTCCCCCCCCAATTTGTGTCTTCCCCTCTCCAGTTTTGTCTCCCCCTCCCCAGTTTGTCCCCCAGGCTCCCCCCTGCTGTCAGCAGCCGCTGCTGAGCGTTTGGTGCCGCGCTGAGCCGGGCCAGGGGGGCGGCGCTGAAACTGGGACAGCTGCTGAGCATGGCAGGTGGGACCCCAAAACACCCCAAAATAAACCCAAAAATACCACAAAAATATCACAGAAATATCACAAAAATATCACAGAAATATCCCAAACTGGGACAGCTGCTGAGCATGGCAGGTGGGACTCCAAAACACCCCAAAATCACCCCAAAATAAACCCAAAAATATCCCAAAATAACCCAAAAACCATCCCAAAACCATCACAGAAACATCCCAAAAATATCCCAGAAATATCACAAAAACACCCCAAAAATATCCCAAACTGGGACAGCTGCTAAGCATGGCAGGAGGGACCCGAAACACCCCAAAACACCCCAAAAACATCCCACAATAACCCCAAAACACCCCAAAATATCCCAGAAATATCCCATAAACATCACAAAAATATCACAGAAATATCCCAAAAATACCACAGAAATATGCCAAACTGGGACAGCTGCTGAGCATGGCAGGTGGGACACCAAAACCACCCAAATCACCCCTAAAACACCCCAAAATAACCCAAAAACCATCCCAAAATCACCCCAAAAATATCACAAAAACATTCCAAAAAACACTCAAAAAAAATCCAAAAAACATCCCAAAATCACCCCAAAATATCACATAAACAACCCAAAAAACATCCCATAAACAACCCAAAATCACCCCAAAAATATCCCATAAACACCCCAATAAATTTCTCAAAATCACCCTACAAACACCCCAAAACATCCCAAATTTATACCAAAACCACCCCAAAAATATCCCAAAACAATCCCACAATCACCCCAAAATCACCACAAAAACACCCCCAAAATATCCCAAAATACACCAAGAACATCCCATAACCCCATAAACCACCAAATCCCAAAACCTCCATAACCCCAGAATCCCATAACCCCATAATCCCACAAACCCATAACCCCATGTTGGGGGTTGAGTGTTTTTCTGTTACTGTGTCAATTGTAAGAATTTTTCCCATTATCATGCCAATGGAGCTGGCCGGGTTACACCCAGGGTCCCTGATGGGTCCAGACAAAAGGTGTCAATTGCTGCGGGTCCCGGAGGGGCCTCTGAGGCTTCCAGGAGGGCACTCGCGTTTCCGGCGAGCCGGGAGGAGGACGCCTGGGATCGTTCAGCCACGCGGCCGAGCACAGCAGAGCCAGACCCTCTGCGATCACCTGCCCTGCATCTGCCCCGTTCCAGCCTCCTGCCTCTGCGGACACAGCTGATCCCCCGGACACACACGGTGAGCGAGGAGCCGCCGCTCCAGCCCGTTCCCGCCCGGGACCGGCGTGGCCGCTGCCGCCCCTCCCCCCTCCTGCGCCCCCCCCTCCCGCCTCTGTTCCCGTCTGCCCTCGGGAGATCCGGACTGGGAATAAGCACAGAGACAGCGTGCTTGCATCTAAAGGGACTGACACCGAGTTATCTATTCTGTTCTGTTAGCAATTTTAACTGCTGCTGTTGTTTTCTGCTTGCATGGTTAGATATATTAGTAAAAGAGCTGTTATTCCCACCCCCTTATCTCTGCCTAAGAGTCCTTGATTCAAACAATAATAATAATTGGGGGGGAGTGGAACCAAAGTCTCTGTTTCAAAGGGAAACTTCTGCCTTTACTAGCAGACACCTGTCCTTTCAAACCAGGACAAGTGCCTGCGAATGAGAACAAAGAGGAGTCACAAGATATTGAATTGTATGTGACTGATAAAGTGTCTCTTCAAAGTCCAATTTCTGATACATGGTGGAAACAGATTTCTGCCAAGCTTTATGCCTTTTCTTCTGTATTCTTGAAATCTTAATGGAATGTATCTTTTGGTAACAATTGAGAGACACTGAAGAACCTGAGGTATAAAAAAGTAATTGAAATGATTTTGCTCTTGGGCTGGTATGTTACTAAATCAGAAGAGATGTTCTATTTTCAGGCATTTTTGTATCACTAACCTGTGATGCATAGTGAATTAATGGCTGCATGTTCTTTCTGCATCTGTTTTCTATGACAGAAGGCCCTCTGGAAGTCTCCTCTGCATAATCTGCAGGAGTTGCTACTCACAGGTAAAGATCCAGATGTTGCTGTCCTTTGAGAGTTGTGGGAGGGGCGTGGAGGGGACAGAAGGGGAGCTGCACAACTCAGTTGTTTTTGGTGGGTGCCACAGGCAGCTGGCTGGAAGCACAGCCCTTGCTGGGAATCTCCAACCTGCACATCCCTCCAAGTCCTCTCTTGGTGGTATCCGTAGAAGGAGAAGCCATTGGTGCTGGCAGATCTGTGCATTCCTTGTAGATCTAGCATTGACTGATAGAATTGTTTACTCCCAATTTCTGTTGTGGTTTCCTTTCTTCAGAAGCTGTTCATCTAACATGAAGTGTTATGAGTATCATGGCAGAATTTGCCAGTTTGGTGGAGAACGAGGAAAAGAAAGAGCTCTAGGCCAATCTGAATTAGGGAACGGGGGGGAGGGATGAGGGATGAGGGTGTTCAGGTGGTTCCTAAGCTGCCTCTGTTTCTACCCTGTTCAATTCCATTTTGCTGCAGTAGTGGGAGCAGAATCAGCAGCACCCACTTGTTTGTTCTCCAGGCAGCAGCTCCCTTTGCTATTGCTTTGAATGTTCTTAACCAAACTTAGAGGGTGATACCCCACCCTTCCTCACCTGCTCTGCTTTAACTGCTCTCTGAGCTGAGGTTTGCATGCATCACTAGGGGGGCTCACCAAACCTAACTGTATCTTTTTTCTCTCCCTTCTCATGTGCATCAATGGAAGCTTCATGAAGGTGAGTTGATGTTTTACAGTTGGGAAGGGACTTTTATCTAAAATGTAATAGTTATCTTTCTTGTTCTTTTCCAAGAAGCTCCGGCAGCAGGGGTTGAAACTGCTTTTAGCAAAAGGCAAAGGACAAGGCTGAAGCCTCTGGCCAGGGTCTTAGAGAACTGATCCAATGTGTGTGTGATGGCCTCTATCAGACACGGTGGAAAATCCCTGCAGTAAATGTGGTGCATTGAATGTGGTGGCTGAATACTTATGCAGAAGGAACTTCAATTTGGTGACTCTTTCTATAGTTTTAATTGATTAGTGACTGATTCTTGTCACATGGACAATAAGCAACTGGAGTTGCAGTGGTCATTATGGGCCATGGTTTCTGAGAGTTAAAAAGCCAAAAGGATTTCTTGACACTTTGACTGTTACTGGTCATGCCATTAAAAACTGATCTCCATGAAACTTGGTCAAGATGTTGTCCACAAAAAGTGGATTTGTTACTGGGCTGCAGCCAGTCAATAATTGTACACTAGAGAGAGACACTGTCTGCTTATTTGACTGTTGCACATGTCTGGATGCTCAGTGGTATTTCACAAATCAGACAAACTCACCATCAAAACTCATTATTTATACAGACTAGCAAACAATGGAATCAGCATTCATTGGTTACAAGGGGCCTGATTGTCTTCTTAGTTAGTATTCTGCCTTCTTTTGGTTAACAGCCTTCTCACTGTAATTATTCCCCTCAGTCCATGGCTGAGTGTCTCTCTTCTTTTGGCCTGGGGAGTTTCTTGAGTTGCTGCTCCATGAATTGGTGGTTGCAATCTGCCCCTGCAGGAATTACTGTGTACCAATCAGAGCTGATTTCAGGAGAGCTGGGTTTCTTAGTTTCTTCCTTATCTTGGGAGTTGTGCCAGATGTCTTTTTGGCCCCTCAACTCTGCATTCTTTTTGTCCACTCTCAGTGGGCATCCTCTCCCTGAGCTTTGTTAACCTTCCCCTGGATCTGAGCTTCTGCTCCTTGAAGCATGTCAAGGCCTGAACCTTAACAAGGCAGTTCTACCAACAAGGAATTTGTTTTTCTGTCCCATGGGCATCACTTGGTGCTTGTTTCTTAATTGCTGTCTATTTGATGGATTAAATCTCCTTTCCAGTTGATTTGGCTTGAAAATATTCAAAGATTAAATGTATCAATACCAAGAGCATCCTTAAGAATTCTTCTCCATGTTCTACATCTTACATCACATATAACTAATGAAAATTAAATTACAGTTTATGAGCAGCGAAGCAGAAATTCCATCCAGAACAGCTGCCAACAGATGGATGGCTCTGGCTATGGAACAGGAGCTAATAATGCACCTGTGGCTGACTCAGGCCCTGCAGAACAGGGAGCAGCAGAGGAGGGAACTGCACGTTCACAGTATGTATGGCTCATGCCCTGCCAAGCACAGAATTTTGTGCCTTCTTTTCTGTGTGTGACTCAGCCATACAAGTATGCCTGCTTACTCTACTTAATTCCCTCCTTCTCCCACGTTGCATGATGATCAAATGATGCCATTTGCATTTTGGGAGAAAAAGGCAGCCCAAGGCAGATGTACAGCTTTGCACACAACCTTAGAGACGAGTGTGGGGGGAGTATGGCCAAAAATGGGCATTGCTTAACTTCAAATCCCAGAGCTGAGTGACTGACTACACCTTTCCTCTAGTGAAACCAGGACAGTCTTTTCCTCTGGGCAGGAAAATCCCAAAACCTCATTAACAGCAGCAAACAGGGCTAAAGACAGCAGGATTTTTCAAAGGAAATTTGTCATGCCTACTCAGTGCAGTTGTGTCATTATGTGAGATTTTATGGATCAGTAATCATTGAAGTGTGGTGATATTAACAGCTGCATGTTCTTTCTACTTCTCTTCCCTCTAGTGCACAGCAAGGAGTTATTATTAGGTGTCCAATTTGCATGGATTTTTACTCAGAGGTGAGGATCCTGTTGTCATTCTTTCTGCATTATGGGAGGAGGAGGATGCCAGAAGGGGGGCTGCACTCATCAGTTGGCTGATGTGGGATGCTGTGGGCAGCTGGCTGGGAGCACAGCCCCTGCTGTGAAGCTCCTCAAGTCACTTCTTGCTGAAGTGATGCTGGCCTCATTTGCCTGGTGCCAGTGGAGCAGCAAACTCCAATTCTTTCTCCCAACACATGTTGTGGTTTTCTTTCTTCCAGATCGTGCAAAGTGGACGACAGCTTGTGGCAACCATGTGTGGCCACCTCTTCTGCAGTGAGTGCCTCCCTGTTGCTCTGGAGACTGTCGGCACGTGCCCAACCTGCAGAATGGAACTGACTCCAGACCTGTATTTTCCCATCTACATATGAGTGTGTCTGCTTCTCAGGACACACTCAGATGGATCTTGGAGCATGGGCGATGTAAAGACTTGTTTCCCGATGTATATAATTGTTGCTGTATATAGTTACATTTTTGCTGAATTCAATTAGAAATAAAGTTTTGATTGATTTAATCTAGTCTGTCTGCTTCTCTGTTCTGGACTCTGCTGACAGACGGAGATGTTGTTGAACAGGTGGAAATAAGGCTCTTGCTTTGAGCAGTCAGAAGGTCGTTCTTTTCATCACATTGTAGTCATTGATTGGGGGGAAATGTGCTAAAGCCATGAGGGTTGCATTTCTTGTGGCCAGCATGTGTTGTACGGGGAAAAAGGAACAGGCCCTGCTTGGGGTGCGAGGGATTCAGTTTCTCAGGGCACACTCTGGTGGATGCTTTGGTGGAAATGTCATGATTTCATTGCTCAGCATGCAAGAGTAACATCCAAAGAAAGCAACTTTCTTTGACAATAAGTAGTACATCAACAAACTGCTGCATCCAGTGTTGTAAGGTTTCATTAGAATTAGGATCTTTTGAAGGCTTTTGAAGGAATGTTTTTGGATGTATGAAGCTGGTTACTGACTTGGAGCTGGTATCAGTACAACTCTGTTGTAGCTGCAGTTCCTTCAATTCTGGCATTATAATCCTAAGGTAGATAGAAAAGAAATGCAATTGTCCAGAGATATAATAATTGGACACTGGGGAGGAAATAAAATTTCTTGTGTTACATAAAAGTAATAAAGAGGCAATGACAGATCTCCAGTAAATAATGCAACAGTAAATTCATTGTGCCATGATACAGAGTACTGAAAACTAAACTTTCCTTACTTCCAGCATTGTCTTGAAGCCCACTTTTCTGTCTTTCTCCATTTCAGTGTTTTTTTTCCTTTAGAGTTCTGTAATTTTGTTCACCTTTACGTAGTAGGATCTCAAAGGCCTCTGCAGGGTCCCTATCTATTGGTTCATAATTATTAGGGAATGATAGGTCAAGTGTTCCCAAAATGATGTTGTAGCTATCAAGAAGGACAGAAAGTACCTTCACAGCTTTTCTAAAAAGTGTTTATGTGGGGAGGCGATACTTATTTCTCAAGGAAGCTGCACAGTTAGATGGAAGTCATAGACGTGTTAGGTTAGAGGACTTCCAAGAGGCCTTCCTCTCCTTTTCCCTGTTGTGGCAATGAGACTGACCTCCATGTAGGTCATTGGGTAGTCCTTCTGAGCAAAAGACTTACCTTTCTGAAATTATTGGTCAACCTCCCCAGGTTTTATAACCTTTCAAAGACAATAATTAGCTGCTGCATGATTACTCCAGCCAGCTCTGCCAGGACTCTCAGGTGGGTCCTCTCTACTCTTATGGACTTGTATGAGTTACACAACTGCACCCAAGTATGGGAAAAGAAATTGTGGCTGTGGTAAAATGGGAAATGGCAAACATGGAGGAAACGGGTACATTTCCTCGCCTCTGAAAAACATGGGTAAGCCTGAAATGTAATTTTTAACTTATTTGGGTAAAAAAAAAAAAAAAAAAAAAGGATAAACCCCCATCTAGTAGCTACCTTACTGATCAGATGTTTTAGCCTGATATTCTCCAGATAGCTGGAGTACTTCTGGTACAGGCATGTGGAGAGGAGCAGTGAAGAATAAATGTGCAGAGAGGGGAGGGTGAGCTGAATTAAGCATGGTTATTTGACATGCTCCAGCTGTGGAACTCTCCCTCTAGCAATTTTCCCCTCCCCTGTCATATGTTTGCAGAAAGGTTTTTAATCTGGTATGTCCTGGACTGTGGACCATTTTTGGGTTATCTGTGGCTGTTTGAATTGATAGAGGTAAGAACTGCTTATGTGGTGTTTGGGATTTTTTGTCTTTTTGTGACAGGCTGATCTCCAATTTGGTTGCATTCAGTCTCTATAAAAAATGCACATTAAAACACAAGCATAAGCTGAAGAAAATAATGTAGGCTATTTTAATAGCTTATATGCAAAGAATCCTACTATTTTGCAAAGAAAAGACAAAAATGGTGGTCTGGGATATCATAACCAACTTCTTGTAGAGCTCTTGGGGTGCAAATAAGTTTGCAAACTCTAAGTTAAGTGATTGCATTTTAGAGCGTGCATATTTCTATTTAGCCAGTGGAATGTCCCACAACAACTACCAATAAGCTGGGTTTTCAATTAGGGTTTTAAATAGAGGAGGTTTTAAATAAGGACAATGAATTTATGCGTAGTTAAAATAGATGATAGGGAAGGATCATGGGGGATGGAAGCCTCATGGTTTCAAACTTAGGCCAAGAATTTTGAGCCAACTGCTATTCATTACAAATATTCATTTGTTGCTCCTTTCTCAGGGGTGCCAGTGTTGGCAACCAGAAGAATCAAAGTTTTGATTCACTACTGCAAATCCCAGGCACCCTCCTTCAACTGAGGTCTGCAATGGGCAACTTCCTAAAATTACCTTTTATCCAATTTTATTCTGCAACTATGAAAAGGCTGTAGAATTGCTGAACTTCTGGTTATTATTTGGGGTTTGTCCAGCTAACATTACTTTTCAGCTTAAGCTGTAGATTCTCTCATGAATAAATGAAAGAAAATGAAAAAAAAAGCCAAGTGTTTATAGGCTTATTCCTGCAAAAACTTCAGGATGTCTCTCATGTATGTTAAACACTTGTGTACACATCCCCCAGATCAAAGGCTGTAATTTTAACAAGCTGGGGTCTCTGTATCACTCCTGACAATTTTAACTTCTGTACAGTACTAGCTGCCTCCACAGAATCCTCATTGAAGGTGTAGTCAATGATGGATACTTATCTACTTGCTTATCCTGCAGTCATATCAAAGAGTCTAGGTAGATGTGAGACTCTCAGAGATGTTTCTCTTCACATGTGACCCAGTAAAAGGATGCTGTCAGGCAGATTTATGCCCTTAGTTTAGGGTTACTGAAAGAATGCTTGAGCTTAATACTTAATTGGAACATTTCCATCAATTTCCTAAGGGAAATAACAGTAATTTTGGTTTTCTTCTTTGATGCAAATATTATCATCGTGCAGTGCCTGTAACCTGACACAGTGTAGTTACACCAGGTTGTAATATCAGATCACAAAATGAAGCAGAAATTAAAAAGAATTTTCCAAATTCTCACTGCCCTAACTCAATTTCACCTTACTTGACTGCAACAATTTTTAGCACTGCTAAAATTTCAACATGACAGCATCCTTCTAAGTCAGTCAGGCTCACACGTGCAAAAGCCTAGCCCTGCAGTGTCAGGTGTGAACACATCAAAGATGTGACTAGGTGTGTACAAGCTTTCTCTACAAGTGACCAGAAGCCCCAGCAGCAGAGATACTCACGTTGGCACTGTCCCCAAGCCACTGGGGCCCAGCCCCAGCAGCAGTCAATTCTGCTTCCAAACCGACACAGTCCTGCAGATGAGACCATTTGTCTGGGCCACCTGTTCAACAACACAGTTCAACAAAGTCTGGTGAACCTTTCTGAAAGTAGCTAAAATCATCCTAGAGTAAAAGAAAAAATCTACCAACCAACCAAAACATCCTAAAAGAAAAAGAACAGCAAAAAACCCTCCTGCATAGAGATATGTATTTTTTTACTTTTATTGAGAGAGTAACTGCTCTCAGCTAATACTAAGATATCTCTATCATTAATACTTTGTTTACTTCAAAAAATGCAAATGACAATAGGTGAAGAGGGGAAAAGATAATTAGGATAACTGAGCAAAGCCTGAAAAAGCTGACATGCTTTGCAGTACGCTCACTCCTGCCACTCCCAGGCTGGCACTGAACAGAAGTTCCGAAGTCTGAAACAGAATTTATAGTATGGAATAAATGCCATCATAAAGTTTAGGCATTGTTTCAGTTCACAATATATGGCAAAATTTTCTCACTGATATGGCCAACCTGTCTCACTGAAACATTAATGGAAAAAAAAAGAATGAAAACAAAAGCTTCTTGGACTCTTAAGCAGAAATTAAGTATAAAAGGAGAGCTGCACTCTTCCCTAGTTCCAAAGAAAACATACCACGGCCTCACGCAGTTATAAACCAGTGACACGAATCAGCAATGTCTTTTAACGACAGGCTGGAATCCCGTGAGCGCTGCGTTTGAGCAAATCCTTATTTATTAAAAAAAAGAAAGGAAACCCTGGGAAGGGCGGGGGTGGCGCTGGCCGCTTGCCCCGCACGGCGCAGGGTCGCGACACTGACAGCACACGAGCCCTGGAGGACACGGCGCGACACGGCCCGCGGGCACACGCGCCCGAGCTTCGTGCCAGGACTTGAGCCGCGACCCCGCCGCCGTCTGTTCGCAGCGCCTCCGGGCGCCAATAAACTAATTTTATCTCTACAGCACGCGATGCGCTTTGTTTTTAATTCTTGCGGGACGCGACCCCGCCAGAGAAATGAACTTCTCTTACACCTAAGCCCGCGCTGAGGCGCCGAGCCTGGAGCGGCACTCGGAGGGCTCCGTGCCGAGGGGCTCCGGGAGCGGCACTCGGAGGGCGGGAGGCTGAGGGCTCCGTGCTGGGGGCTCCAGGAGCGGCACTCGGAGGGCGGGAGGCTGAGGGCTCCGTGCTGGGGGCTCCAGGAGCGGCACTCAGAGGGCGGGAGGCTGAGGGCTCCCTGCTGAGGGGCTCGGGAGCGGCACTCGGAGGGCGGGAGGCTGAGGGCTCCGTGCTGGGGGGCTCCAGGAGCGGCACTCGGAGAGCGGGAGGCTGAGGGCTCCGTGCTGGGGGCTCCAGGAGCGGCACTCGGAGGGCGGGAGGCTGAGGGCTCCGTGCCGAGGGGCTCGGGAGCAGCACTCGGAGGGCGGGAGGCTCAGGGCTCCGTGCCGGGGGCTCGGGAGCGGCACTCGGAGAGCGGGAGGCTGAGG
This sequence comes from Erithacus rubecula, assembly GCF_903797595.1. Lineage (NCBI taxonomy): Eukaryota > Metazoa > Chordata > Aves > Passeriformes > Muscicapidae > Erithacus > Erithacus rubecula. The sequence goes on from NW_027635918.1 coordinate 73,732, forward strand.
GCTCCGTGCCGGGGGGGCTCGGGAGCGGCCCCGTGCCTCCACGTGCGGCCCACGCCCGGCACCGCTGCCCGCACCGGGAGCGCCACACGCGTCCCGCCGAGGGCTCCGGCCGCCCCGCCTCGCCAGGACCCAGCCCCGATGCCAAGCAGGAGCCCGGGGGCCACCACAGCGCCCCGCGTCTGCAAGGGGAGAGCCCGGGCTCCCTCCGCTGTCCCTGAAGGAACGGAGACTTCGCCCGCCCGGCCGGTCCCGGCCGCCGCCCCCGCTCTCCCCGCGCCTACCTTCTGTCAAATTCCGCGGCCGCCCCCAGCGGGAGGCAGGACGCCAGGAGCAGCCGCAGGGAGAGCTCCATGGCGGGCGGCGGCCCCAGACGGGCGGCGGTGGCGGAGGCGCTCCCGCTGCCGGGCGGGCGGGCCGGGTCCGGCTGCCGCCCAGGCCGGCCGCGCTGCCACGGCTCCGGGGCGGCGGCGAGCTGCGCGCCCTCCCTTTCCCTCTCGTTCTCCCTCTCCCGGTGCCTGCCCGCCCGGCTGCCAGGCGGAGGAGGCGGGGAGCGGCAGCGCCGCCCGAGCCCGGCAGAGGCGCCCTTGGCCCGCCCGGGGCCGCCCCCGCCACGGGCACCGGGCGTGCGAGGACACCCGGGCCGGGAGGGCCCAGCGGGAGCCGCCGCCGCGGCAGCGAGGCGCACAGCGCGCTCCGGGGCGCTGAGAAGGGGGGGCTTCCTTGGCAGGAGCTTTTGTGTCTTGAGCTTCCTGAAGGAAGATGGTTACGCCCTCCTCTCTGCGAGGCTCCCGTCTAAAGCCAAGAGCGTTACGATTTGGCCTTCTTTTATCAGCCAAACCTCCCCAACAGCAAAGCTTTCTAAAAGACTTACAAGGTGTATATGTATGGGATTTTTTCTGCCTCAAACGCTCCTATTAATAGCTCTCAGGTGTTGGTGTGTGTGACATCAGTCCTTGTTCAGAAGAAAAAGTGACAAGTTTAAACACTAACCACACAGCATGCAATGTGCTTGCACCGCTACATGCAGCAATGACTGCATCGTGCTCCCCACTAACATGTTAAAATACAGCCCTTATTTTTGTTTGGTTTCTATGAACTACGGCTTTGGGACTTACCAAAGGACACTTCTAATAGCAGCCTGTCACCAGTCTAGGGTCAGAGCAGTTCAGAGATCCCTCTGAGTACAGACAGATGGAGTCAACCACTTGGACTGAGTTGCAACATGTGTTTGATTTGTGCCTTCCTCAAGGCTAAAGCTCATCAGCTGTTCCTACAAGGGTCTGGCTGTAGCTTAGAAGCAGAAACCAACGATTTTCTATGGTTTGTGCTGTAACACAAAGCCAAACCCTTCAGGAAGCAGTTGGATGCCAATCACGACTTAAAGCTTCGGATTTCAGCTGGTAGGGTCTGTGCAGAGCATTTTCCACCCTCAAAACACTTCACAGATAATTCAAGTAATACTGCACAAAGGTCGCATTTTTTTCTCAAGATACAAATTGTGCCAATAAGCCTTCAAAAATTACACCTTTCCTCAGAATGGTTTTATCACCGTCTGCTCACATATGAGCAGAAGACCCCCTCCAATGCTCCTTCCCCTCTTCTTTTCTTTTCATGACCATACAATCCCCATTATAAGCTTTCTGACCACATCATCAGCCCAGAACTTTTCAGACACAGAGAAAAAAACAACTGTAGAAGCTCTGAAGGGATGATTCTGCAAGGTGCTTGTACCTATGCTCAGATAATATGCAAGCCACCTCAGAGGACTTAGATATAAAACCTGCACTGAGGACCAAACCTGGTTTCCTCCATTCATGTGAGAAGCTGATAGCCAAGCAGTGAATGCAATGACACAGGGCTGTTTGGGAAAGACAGAAGAGCATCTGGCTTGTATTAGATCCCTGCTGAAATATGGAGCTGATTGCCAGATCTTGACTGATTGATAATTGTTTTTTTTTCACTTGGATGTGTGATGTGGTATAACAGTCCATGCATAGTGAAATCAGTGTCAAGATTTAATGGGCAGAAGGGGAGATAACCTATTTATGATAACCACAAGGATTTCTTTCTGGTAACAGCATCTGCATGCGCCTTTCCAACTTGTAAAAAAAAAGTGTCCACAAATTGCACCACAGCTAAGTCTAGGACAAGTGCCAAAAGCAACATTTGAACATCACTCTGAATTAAGGTCTAGAGCAACCTGACACCTTCCCTCTCATGTCCAAAGAGACATGTCATAAAATCAATTCCTTTAATGCAATGCTGCATAATGGTACTTAATGTACACATCAGCTTTAGAGCACACACTATTCCTTTAAAGCATGTTCACTCACAAATAGCGGTAAGATAATTTAATCTCTCCAGACTGCACTGAGTGTTTAAGACTTCCTCAGCAGCCTCTTTGGCTCTCTTGTATATTAATACTAGTGTGCTGGTTAGACATGGTGCCTAGTCTGATTAAGATTGTCTGCTCTTGGTTAACTTCTGCTGCCTGTGTAATTTGTTTTGGAACATCAGCCCAAAAAACCAGTTAACCAGTCACTGAAAAAACACATATCACACATTCATACCCATCAGTGAAACTGAACATCCAGTCACTTCTGAATTCATTTGTTTTGGCAGTGGTTTATCATCACTAGTGGAGTTTTCTTAACAAGGCAGCTTCTCATGTCCATGGCAGTAGAAGGATTACTGAGTGAGCTGTCAAAGAACCAGACCTCTCGATGAGTTCAAGGTGTATCAAGTTGTGTAGGTATGCATGAAGATACTATATAGAAGATGGAGATGGAGAAGTTGTTGGCAGTATGACAATAAAAAGCAGTTTTGTGTCTTATGTTTAGTGAAGCAGTGTGAAAGTCTGGCAAAATGCTGATGCCATCAGGTGGGCTGACCTGATGTGCATCAGGACTTAACTAACAATAGAAGCCCAGCAGCTGTGCATCAAGCACTCATATGATTGACTAGAACAAGTATCCAGGAAAGTTTCTTTAAAGGTACTGGTAAGACACTTGGTTAAGCATAACATGATAATCAGGTTTTAGCTGCAAATCAGCAACAATGAAGCAGAAACACAGAGGAAGATATTCTTTTGAACAGCAATGCTGCTATCCTTGTGTATGAAAAAAACAGAAATCATAGGAAGGTGAATTTTGCCTGAAAAGGTGTTCATTTTTATTCAAGCATAGTGATCCATAGTGGGTTTTTTAAATCTTCCTCATTCCTCCATAATTATCTTTATGTGTCTTGTGCTAAAAAAGGGACACTATCAGCCATGGTCTCTATCTCAGACTATTAGTCTCATGGGTATATTGAGCTCAGATTGAGACCCTTCTATGCAAACAAAGACCATAAACTTGATGAGATACACTGGGTTGAGAACGGAGGAATAGTCAAAAACACTTGCAGCTGAAAATACTTGCAGCTGACCATGCCATTAGCGAGGCCATTAGGTCCTGAATTATCTATAATTTCCCAGGAAATTAAGTCCCAGGTATACATTCTGTTCTGTATTCTGCAGCATAAGTGATGAAGGCACACCTCACTGCACACAAATCCAAATCCTGGTGATAAAGTGGCAGAGTGAAGAAATGCTTTGAGAGAGGGTCTTGCTAATTCTGCTGTGGGGAGGGTAAAGGTGATGAGGGCAACTGCTGCTTCTGGGATGGCAAGTGTGACAGAGTGACATCTGTCACACTGCAGTTTAACTACACTTGCAGGAATATGTTTGATGCGCTGCTCAGGAAGTAGTGATGCTTCAAAAATCCACAGTAGTACAATGCAGAGTATATTTGCAGTGTATACTCCATTAAAGGATCAAGAACCACTATCCTGAGCCGCACAAGTAACCAGTAATACAAGGAACATCAGCTAAAAACACGTGCAAACAACAGGAAACTCAGTTCTAAGGAAGACAAGCTTATTTACAGTGTAGTCTAGTGAAATGAACCTTCCTTGTATGTGGAACTTGCTCCTCTCTAATAGCACTTCTTACTTTTACTTCACCTGGGGTAGTCTATGCCCAGCAGTCTCAGTGTTCCAAACTTTTGCTACTGGATGAACTCCAGGTCTTCATATGCTCTTTGTTATATATTTGTGCTGTAACCATTCCTGAGGGGGAAAACCAACAGAACAGAAACAGTTTCTGGAATACTCCCTGGCATCGTCTGGACAGACAATATTTTTTTTAAAAAAGAGCTACAAAGATACAAGTGGCAGATATTTTAGGCTGACAGATATTGGTAGATATGGTAGATGATGCAATATGGTAGATATGACAGAAAACACAGGAAGAACTTTAAAATTTATCTTAATTTTGATACACACCAATAAAAGATATTGCCTTCAGGGTATTCTACTGCCAAGTAACTTTTCTTTGAGGAAGGTATTAAATAAGTTCTTTTGAGTCCATTTCCTAATATTGACTTCCTCCTTGTCTAAAAGCACATTATGAATGTTAATAAATCAAGTCCTCTATTCAGCAGAATCAGTCAATAACACTCCCATTTGCATAAGCAGAAATTAAGGAACAGAAAATTACTTTTCCACAAATCAAACAATCTGTCATCAAACCGGGAACACATCTCCTGTTTTCCAATTTCATACTTAAACCACAAATCCATCCTTCCTCTTTTCTAGGTATTTCACCCTCGTTGAGGCTGAGAAAGTTGACCACAAAGCCCACAATATCCCAAGTCTTTAAATCACACCATGACTTGTGTAAAAATCACTTGATTTGTAGTTAATGGCAAGCAGGATCACAGTCTCCATTTTCACTGTAACATGTATACCTCTTACTAAATGGAACAGAAGGAAAGAATCCAAATCCAAATTTCCTATGAAACTTTCAATGTCACTACTTTTCCTCTGGGGATATGCAATTCTGTGGCATATTTAAAAGTAAAATTTATTAAGTAAATATTTTCTTCATCACATGGCAGAAAAGAATCTCTATGACTCCCATGCTAATAATAAAACTATAAGGTATCAAGGTAATACAGCAATTCAATCAGCTAAATCACTCTTGTACTCCAGCTTTCTCTTAGTAAACATTCTTGAAGGAGTAAGAAAGTCATCCAACCTGTCAGACACTGTAGTATCCAATTACCTTCTATACAGATAAACCCTGTGCTTTGGATACTAGTTCAAAAGCTCCCATATGCTTTTCTGCATGAAGTCTTCCAAATTAATTTTTTTTTCCAGCGTGTTTTTTCCACACATTCTTGATCCTTCTTTAAAAACTACGAGTAGTATTTGTGTTGAAGTTTACTGCATTTCAGTACAGTGCAAAGAAGTTATCTTTCCCTGTAAATAAACAATAATTTGCCTTTTAAACCCTGTAAAATTTCATATGCATGAAAAAATGCATATATAATTTTAAAAGATTTCTAGCTCTCCACATTACCAATTTTGATACCAAACATATTTTGCACAAAGGATCACAATCATAATCCCCCAAATTTAACATTACCCTGATCATTAGGGAGTCAGTCTACTTTTTCTCACTTTTTCCATGTAATTTTTGTATGATTCTACTATTCCAGTAATACACTGAGCCCAATACAACTCCTGTAGCTTTACAGCAGGTTTTTCAAATCATGCTACAGCTCTTCATGTCCAGTTTTGCACCGTGCAGCCAATGCCTGATGCTGTCTCCTTTCCTTGGGAAGGCAAATGCTTGAACACAGGAGCACCACACTATACATCATTGGTACTTTGTCACTTAAATCATTATCGTCTCCATGGACTGCATGCACATGCACTTAGCAGTCAGAAGGGGGAGAACAAAACTGAGGTACAAGCAAGACATTCAGCCTTAATGGAATTTACCAAAGAATTACTTGTATGGCAAGAAAATACACACTCAGCAACGAGTCAACAGTGCACTGTCTTTTTCAAGGGCAAGAGGTGCATAAAAGCCTGCTGTTCAACAACATTAGTGGCAGATGACAGTCTTAAAAAAAGAAAAAAACCTCAAAAAACAAAAATGTAATCACCAGATTACTCTCCATAACTAAATGAAATATAAAGGAGAAAAAAGTCACATATGTCATGCAGAAGATAGCTATTAAAAAGATTTTAAGAATCAAAACCCACAAATATGTGAGTTGAAGCTACACCTCACAATTTCTGCTACAATTTCAACAAAAGAAAAAGGTAACATTAACAGAAGAGATTTGCATGAAGACGTTCTTGATCATAATTCTAATAGAAACTGTATTGAATCAAGCAGGCCAGCAGTTTTGTATATTACCTGAAAAAATTATGGACTTCAGCTAAGTTTTCTCTTTCATGAGCCAAAACTGCAAGCTAGGGGAAAATTGGGTTGTATAAGAATTTTAATATGTAAGAAAGAGCCATAAATCAACCTGAAAAGTTACCAGAATTGTCTTTATGACAAAAGCAGCAAACAATCTGGTGCAGCATGGATTCAATTGTTCCTGCTCATGAATTATGGTCCTTACAGCAAGAAATACACGGGGAGATGCAGAACCAGAAGAAAATGATTCACAACTGCCTAAGGTACCAGCTTAGACTGTCAAACAGTTTGCATTACTTTGTTTCTCCCTGTGCCTTGGGCTCATTGCCAATACTGGGGGAGGGAGGGCAAGAATGGGTATGCTGCCCAGACTTCCTATATAAATTATAAATTATGACAAAGCCTTTCCAGAGAGAAATGATCAAACACTAGTTTAACCTGGTCCTTTAAGCTGTTTTATTTTTTTTTCATAATGAACCTGAATCTCTACATAAATTCTAGCAAAGATGGAGTAAATTAGATGTAATTAAATGAATCACTCTTGGTCCTGGTTTTCCCTCAGTTTTGTTTGATTTCAGGTGCTGTATGTTTGCTTGCCTAAGCTCAGCTATAGTTGTGTAATGACATGCATCCTGTGGTACTGGTTGCTGATAAATTGACCTTGAATGCTTATATAAATGAGTTTAAGTTGCTATTCTCAAGAGGAAAATGGCTGTGTCTAATGGAATTCTTTATTTAATTTCACTCTTGTTTTGATGCACAGGAAATTCTTAGTATATTTTGAGACACCAAGGGAAAGTAGTAGCCAGGAAAACCTACTGCAGATGCTCTGAGGAAGGGTTTTCATTTAGTTTTGATATTGTTGACCCAACTTCTCCATTCAACTTTATATTAAGCTTATATATATTTATATATAAGCAAACTCTGAAAGAATAGTTGAGAGTGAAAGGGACCTCTGCTGGTCTCCTGGTTCAACCTCCCTCCTCAAGCAGAGTCACTGCAGCTTGTTGCCCAGGACTGTGTCCAGGTAGCTTTTGAATAGTTCCAAGGATGAAGACCCCTCAGCCTCTCTGGGCAACCCATGCCAGTATTCAGTCACCCTCACAGTGAAAAAATGTTTTCTCATGTTCAGATGGAATCTCCTGTTTGAGTCCACAGCCTCTTGTCTTGTCACTGGACACTATTGGCAAGTACCTGGCTCCATCTGCTCTACACCACCTTCCTTTCAGGTATTATTCCACATTGATGAAATTCCCCCAAGCCTTCTCATCTTTCAGGCTAAAAAGTCCTGTTTCTCTCCACTTTTCCTCCTGGGAGAAATGGTTTTGGCCTTTAAACACTGAGTTCTTTGCTGGACTCCTCTCCAGTAGTTTGGTATCTCTCTTGTATTTGGGAGCCCAGTGCTAGACCCAGCAATCCAGGTATGGCCTTACCAGTGCTGAGTAGAGGGGAAGGATCACCTCCCTTGACCTGCAGGCAGCAATCCTGCTAATGTAGCCCAGGTACTGCCTTTGGTCATACTGCTGCCTCCTGTTCAGCCTGGTGTTCACCAGGACCCCCAGGCTCTCTTCTGCAAAGCTGTCAGTGTGCAGTGCATGGGCTTGTTCCTCTGCAGATGCAGAACTTTGCCCTTTCCTTTGCTGAACTGCATAGAGCCCTTGCCAGCCCATTGCTCCAGCCTGTCCAATTCCTCTGGATGGCAGCATGACCCTCAGGCATGCCAGCCTCCCACCCTCTCAGTTTGGGGCCATCAGCAAACTTGCTGGGGGCACACGAGCCACATCATCCAGTTCAGTAACAAAGATGTTAGACAGATCAGGACTCAGTGAAACCTCTGTGAAAGCAGAAGTTTATAGCAATAAAATTTTCATATGTTTTAAGTCAAAACAAACAAACGATCTCATAGAAGTAGTGTAGTAAAGATAGTGTAGTAATAAATAAATAAATAAAGATAAATAAAGCACGTGACTGGTATGGTGATTAGTGCACAGAGAGCTGCTTGGGAGTTTTTTAATGCCTTTCAGCATTACAGATTTTGTTTGTGGTTTTCATTAGGTAGTATTTGAGAGACTAAGTTGTGCATGAACTTCACATCTTCAGAATACACTGTGAGAGACGAGGATGCAAAAGATTTAAGATGGGTTTAAGTGCTGAGCATGAAAGGAAATTAAGCAGTTTCAGCCTATGGATTTTGGTGGATATTTACTGATTATTTTATATCCTGCTAAAACAATGCAGTAGCATTCAATTTTATTTTATCCTACATTCATTTTGAAGCTGTATATTGAAAACAAATAAATAAAAATAGCAGTTTGAAGACTTCCATGTCTTTTCAGGGATATCTTTCTAGAGGAGACAATAGGTATTGTGCTCCCTTTAAAATGCAATCTGACACATGCCTGAACCGTTGGAATAAACCACAATTCTCCCAAATTGTGATTTTCTTAAGACAGAGAAATAAAACAGTTCTGACTTAGACTGGGAGCACAAGACTAGAAGATTTCTTCATCTCTCTGAGGAGACTGTAGAAGATGAAATGAGAAAATTTCAGGTAGAGTTGTAATGAATGTCATTAAAGGAGAGGGGAAATCTGAAAAAGACTGCAACAAATCTATTGACAGTTTAAAAAATTGTTTTTCAGACTATATCAAAATGTTCCAAGATATATTGAAAACAGTCCTGCAGAGCTCTACAGAATCCACAGGTAACAGACTTAGTGACAGAATTAATGACTAGGTCTGTGGATGGACAGAGGGCTGCAGGCTCACATTGATGAGCTGTGTTGAGCTTCTCATCCACCAACATTCCCAAGTCCTTCTCCTCAGGGCTGCTCTCAATCTATTCCTCACCCAGCCTATATTTGTGCTTGGGATTCCCCTGATCCAAGACCTGGTATTTGGCCTTGCTGAATATCATGATGTTTGCATGGACCCTCCTCTTGAACCTGCCAAGGTCCCTCTGAGTGATAATCCTTCCCTCCAGCGTGTCAACCACACCACTCAGCTTGGTATTTTCAGCGAGCTGTCAGAGGGTGCACTAAAACTCCACTGTCCCTGTCACAGACAAAGACATTAGAAATTGCCAGTCCCAACACCAACCCCTGAGGAACACCTCTTGTCACTGCTCTCCACTTGGACACAACTCTTTGAGTGCAACTATGCAGCCAATTCCTTAACCATTCAATGGTCCATCCATCAAATCCATCTCTCTCCAGGTTAGAGAGAAGGATGTCATGTGGGACAGCGTCAAGTGCTTTGCACAAGCCCAGGTAGCTGACACCAGCTGGTCTTCTCTTGTCAACCAACCATGACTGAGAACTATGCTTAATCAAGTAGGGGAACTATTAGAGTTTAAAAGGTAGAAAAGAAAGTATTTATAGAGAGCTCTACCTTCTTCCTGAGCTGCTCTAAAATATTTTCCAATAATCTGAATAGTGTAAAAGCTGCACCTTTAAAATGACAAACTATCAGCTCTCAAAGGCAGAGGGAAACTATCCAGTTAAATGAGGTGTCATTTTTCCTTTAAGTGCTGTTGAAGAATGTCAGCTGTCCTTCAGAAAATCAGACTGTTGGGCTTGCATAGTACCCAGTTTCTACTTCCACTGAAAGGAAAGGCAATGGTCACCTAGAGAAAAATGAATGTACTTTAAGCATGTTAAATCAGGAAGAAACCAAAAGAAGGGTCAAGTTTGTGGTGTAAATGACACTGAAGATGCTAATCTCTGGTTCTTGGTTCCCAGAAGATTACAATTTTTGGGTTCAAACAAACAACATTGAAGCCAAATCTGGTTGTCCTGAACTTTTAATTTATTTAGTTTCTGAATAATTTCTCCAACATCAATAGGGGATATCAATAATATCATTCATTAATGAATGAAAAGTTAGGTGTGCTCACTTTTAGTGCAACTCTGTACAGTGTGTGCAACCCCAAGGAATACTGTATCAGTGTGCCCTAGGAGCATCTCATGTAGAAATCTCTATAGATTCCTTCTGCATCTCAAAACCTGTGACAGCACAGCAAGGTCAGGAGTATTGATCAGAATTTAACTAGCATCTGGCATTTACTGCTTTGAGTAATTTATTCCTATTTGGTTTCATGGATGTCAAATTCAGCTTTGGTTTTCTTGGTTCAAACCAGCAAATTACCAAATAAAGGTATTTTCTGCTCTTTCTCAATAAATGGAAGGTGCATACACACAACTGGGAGAGTCAGCACTTACAGAAACCTGCTGTGCTTCATATAAGAAATTAATCTAGTGGACTTGATCATCCAGGCAGAAAGCACTACACTTCAAAAGTACAGCTAGAGAACACCAGCTCAAAACTTTATCCTAGTGTCTTCTGCATTGTACTGACTCTTCCCTGTAGATGAAGATAAGTGTTAATTCCTAGCAATTTTGAGCATGTGTGTGCCTATATTTTCTTGGTTAACAGATCATCAGAGAGACACCAACATTCTTCAAGATTGGATTCACAGGGAACAACATAAAATTATATTTTCCAGCGATCTCCACATGCAGTAGCAAATTCTGTATAACGATGGTGGGCACAGAACAGTACTGTGTTCTCCTCAGAACTTGAGTGCTCCCACTTCTTTCAGGTAAGGCAAGTGCTACCATCAAATTGATTAGCTGATTTATGTCTGTCAGGTTGGCAGTGTACATGCCAGTGGTGTTTATTCTTGTAAGAGTAGCTATTGTGTGTACCAATAGTGCACAATACCCTGCTGATGCAAACTTATCAAGAACTAAAAACAACCGCAGTTGCAACTTCTCTCGGTAAGGATTAATCAGCTGGAACATGTTTTGCCTCAGAGGGCTTTTTTGGTATTTACTACAGAGCATATGAATGTAATCTAACTGCAGTAAAGATTCATAGACTAACCAAATGTTTCAAATTGCGTGTTTGCTTCAGATCACTTTGAAAAGGATTTTCTTATCCAGAACTCTACTCTGAATGTAAAATGTTACTCCAACATGGATGAGGTGTCTATTTATATCCAAATGTTTGTGTGCAATGGTCAAATAAAAAAAAAAATTAAAAAGAGGAATTGTATGTCTATTTTAGTCTTGATTTTCTTCCAATACCTTGTGCAATTTATCCTGAAATTCTAATTATATCCCCCTATATAAACACTGCAAATACGAAAACTGAAAGGAAGTGTGTTTGCTAGAGCTTTTTTTCTCCTTTTTCCAAAGTAAAGAGATGCTTGTCGCCAAATTACTTAATAAAAATTATTCAGTGTGTCAGCAATCATCTCAACAAAGTAAACATGTCCATTTACAGTATTGTTTAACTATTTCTATAGTTGGTGACCACATTAAATGGGTATTTGAATGGAAGTATGCCAGATGAATAAAAACAACTTTCACAGGTGCCAAACATTAGCTCTTTCTACAAACTTAGCTAAATGTGTGCAAAATTACACACACCTACTATAACCACTGACCTCTCAGGCAACTCAATAGTCTGTATCTGATGCGATTTTGTATAAGAGAACAATGCCAATAAAACACATCAAGAGTTATTATCAGCCCAGTATGTCATCATCCAAGCTTATATTGAACTCTAGTAAAATACATGCCTTATAGCTCAGGAACTGTAACACTGAAAAATGGGTATAAAAATGGGCACCTATTCATGAGAGAATCTACAGCTTAAGCTGAAAAGTAATGTTAGCTGGACAAACCCCAAATAATAACCAGAAGTTCAGCAATTCTACAGCCTTTTCATAGTTGCAGAATAAAATTGGATAAAAGGTAATTTTAGGAAGTTGCCCATTGCAGACCTCAGTTGAAGGAGGGTGCCTGGGATTTGCAGTAGTGAATCAAAACTTTGATTCTTCTGGTTGCCAACACTGGCACCCCTGAGAAAGGAGCAACAAATGAATATTTGTAATGAATAGCAGTTGGCTCAAATTCTTGGCCTAAGTTTGAAACCATGAGGCTTCCATCCCCCATGATCCTTCCCTATCATCTATTTTAACTACGCATAAATTCATTGTCCTTATTTAAAACCTCCTCTATTTAAAACCCTAATTGAAAACCCAGCTTATTGGTAGTTGTTGTGGGACATTCCACTGGCTAAATAGAAATATGCACGCTCTAAAATGCAATCACTTAACTTAGAGTTTGCAAACTTATTTGCACCCCAAGAGCTCTACAAGAAGTTGGTTATGATATCCCAGACCACCATTTTTGTCTTTTCTTTGCAAAATAGTAGGATTCTTTGCATATAAGCTATTAAAATAGCCTACATTATTTTCTTCAGCTTATGCTTGTGTTTTAATGTGCATTTTTTATAGAGACTGAATGCAACCAAATTGGAGATCAGCCTGTCACAAAAAGACAAAAAATCCCAAACACCACATAAGCAGCTCTTACCTCTATCAATTCAAACAGCCACAGATAACCCAAAATGGTCCACAGTCCAGGACATACCAGATTAAAAACCTTTCTGCAAACATATGACAGGGGAGGGGAAAATTGCTAGAGGGAGAGTTCCACAGCTGGAGCATGTCAAATAACCATGCTTAATTCAGCTCACCCTCCCCTCTCTGCACATTTATACCTCACTGCTCCTCTCCACATGCCTGCACCAGAAGTACTCCAGCTATCTGGAGAATATCAGGCTAAAACATCTGATCAGTAAGGTAGCTACTAGATGGGGGTTTTATCCATTTTTTTTTTTTATCCGAATAATTTAAAAATTACATTTCAGGCTTACCCATGTTTTTCAGAGGTGAGGAAATGTACCCGTTTCCTCCATGTTTGCCATTTCCCATTTTACCACAGCCACAATTTCTTTTCCCATACTTGGGTGCAGTTGTGTAACTCATACAAGTCCATAAGAGTAGAGAGGACCCACCTGAGAGTCCTGGCAGAGCTGGCTGGAGTAATCATGCAGCAGCTAATTATTGTCTTTGAAAGGTTATAAAACCTGGGGAGGTTGACCAATAATTTCAGAAAGGTAAATCTTTTGCTCAGAAGGACTACCCAATGACCTACATGGAGGTCAGTCTCATTGCCACAACAGGGAAAAGGAGAGGAAGGCCTCTTGGAAGTCCTCTAACCTAACACGTCTATGACTTCCATCTAACTGTGCAGCTTCCTTGAGAAATAAGTATCGCCTCCCCACATAAACACTTTTTAGAAAAGCTGTGAAGGTACTTTCTGTCCTTCTTGATAGCTACAACATCATTTTGGGAACACTTGACCTATCATTCCCTAATAATTATGAACCAATAGATAGAGACCCTGCAGAGGCCTTTGAGATCCTACTACGTAAAGGTGAACAAAATTACAGAACTCTAAAGGAAAAAAACACTGAAACGGAGAAAGACAGAAAAGTGGGCTTCAAGACAATGCTGGAAGTAAGGAAAGTTTAGTTTTCAGTACTCTGTATCATGGCACAATGAATTTACTGTTGCATTATTTACTGGAGATCTGTCTTGCCTCTTTATTACTTTTATGTAACACAAGAAATTTTATTTCCTCCCCAGTGTCCAATTATTATATCTCTGGACAATTGCATTTCTTTTCTATCTACCTTAGGATTATAATGCCAGAATTGAAGGAACTGCAGCTACAACAGAGTTGTACTGATACCAGCTCCAAGTCAGTAACCAGCTTCATACATCCAAAAAACATTCCTTCAAAAGCATTCAAAGATCCTAATTCTAATGAAACCTTACAACACTGGATGCAGCAGTTTGTTGATGTACTACTTATTGTCAAAGAAAGTTGCTTTCTTTGGATGTTACTCTTGCATGCTGAGCAATGAAATCATGACATTTCCACCAAAGCATCCACCAGAGTGTGCCCTGAGAAACTGAATCCCTCGCACCCCAAGCAGGGCCTGTTCCTTTTTCCCCGTACAACACATGCTGGCCACAAGAAATGCAACGCTCATGGCTTTAGCACATTTCCCCCAAATCAATGACTACAATGTGATGAAAAGAACGACCTTCTGACTGCTCAAAGCAAGAGCCTTATTTCCACCTGTTCAACAACATCTCCGTCTGTCAGCAGAGTCCAGAACAGAGAAGCAGACAGACTAGATTAAATCAATCAAAACTTTATTTCTAATTGAATTCAGCAAAAATGTAACTATATACAGCAACAATTATATACATCAAGCAACAAGTCTTTACATCGCCCATGCTCCAAGATCCATCTGAGTGTGTCCTGAGAAGCAGACACACTCATATGTAGATGGGAAAATACAGGTCTGGAGTCAGTTCCATTCTGCAGGTTGGGCACGTGCCGACAGTCTCCAGAGCAACAGGGAGGCACTCACTGCAGAAGAGGTGGCCACACATGGTTGCCACAAGCTGTCGTCCACTTTGCACGATCTGGAAGAAAGAAAACCACAACATGTGTTGGGAGAAAGAATTGGAGTTTGCTGCTCCACTGGCACCAGGCAAATGAGGCCAGCATCACTTCACCAAGAAGTGACTTGAGGAGCTTCACAGCAGGGGCTGTGCTTCCAGCCAGCTGCCCACAGCATCCCACACCAGCCAACTGATCAGTGCAGCCCCCCTTCTGGCATCCTCCTCCTCCCATAATGCAGAAAGAATGACAACAGGATCCTTACCTCTGAGTAAAAATCCATGCAAATTGGACACCTAATAATAACTCCTTGCTGTGCACTAGAGGGAAGAGAAGTAGAAAGAACATGCAGCTGTTAATATCACCACACTTCAATGATTACTGATCCATAAAATCTCACATAATGACACAACTGCACTGAGTAGGCATGACAAATTTCCTTTGAAAAATCCTGCTGTCTTTAACCCTGTTTGCTGCTGTTAATGAGGTTTTGGGATTTTCCTGCCCAGAGGAAAAGACTGTCCTGGTTTCACTAGAGGAAAGGTGTAGTCAGTCACTCAGCTCTGGGATTTGAAGTTAAGCAATGCCCATTTTTTGCCATACTCCCCCCACACTCGTCTCTAAGGTTGTGTGCAAAGCTGTACATCTGCCTTGGGCTGCCTTTTTCTCCCAAATGCAAATGGCATCATTTGATCATCATGCAACGTGGGAGAAGGAGGGAATTAAGTAGAGTAAGCAGGGATACTTGTATGGCTGAGTCACACACAGAAAAGAAGGCACAAAATTCTGTGCTTGGCAGGGCATGAGCCATACATACTGTGAACGTGCAGTTCCCTCCTCTGCTGCTCCCTGTTCTGCAGGGCCTGAGTCAGCCACAGGTGCATTATTAGCTCCTGTTCCATAGCCAGAGCCATCCATCTGTTGGCAGCTGTTCTGGATGGAATTTCTGCTTCGCTGCTCATAAACTGTAATTTAATTTTCATTAGTTATATGTGATGTAAGATGTAGAACATGGAGAAGAATTCTTAAGGATGCTCTTGGTATTGATACATTTAATCTTTGAATATTTTCAAGCCAAATCAACTGGAAAGGAGATTTAATCCATTCAAATAGACAGCAATTAAGAAACAAGCACCAAGTGATGCCTCAGTGGGACAGAAAAACAAATTCCTTGTTGGTAGAACTGCCTTGTTAATGTTCAGGCCTTGACATGCTTCAAGGAGCAGAAGCTCAGATCCAGGGGAAGGTTAGCAAAGCTCAGGGAGACGATGCCCACTGAGAGTGGACAAAAAGAATGCAGAGTTGAGGGGCCAAAAAGAGATCTGGCACAACTCCCAAGATAAGGAAGAAACTAAGAAACCCAGTTCTCCTGAAATCAGCTCTGATTGGTACACAGTAATTCCTGCAGGGGCAGATTGCAACCACCAATTCATGGATATAATATTCATTCATATTTTTGATATTTCTGTGATATTTATGGGATATTTTTGGGTGTTTATGGGATATTTTTGAGGTGATTTGGGGAAGGTTTTTGGGTTATTTTGGGATGTTTTTAGGGTGTTTTTTGGGTCCCACCTGCCATGCTCAGCAGCTGTCCCAGTTTGGGATATTTCTGTGGTATTTGTATGATATTTCTGTGATATTTGTGTGATATTTTTGTGACGTTTATGGGATATTTCTGTGATATTTTTGGGATGGTTTTTGGGTTATTTTGGGATATTTTTGGGTTGATTTTGGGGTGATTTTGGGGTGTTTTGGGGTCCCACCTGCCATGCTCAGCAGCTGTCCCAGTTTCAGCGCCGCCCCCCTGGCCCGGCTCAGCGCGGCACCAAACGCTCGGCAGCGGCTGCTGACAGCAGGGGGGAGCCTGGGAGACAAACTGGGGAGGGGGAGACAAAACTGGGGAGGGGGATCCTGAAAATGGGGAGAGGGAGACAGATTGAGGAGGGGGAGACACAAATTGGGGGGGGGGAGAGACCCCAAAATTGGGGAGGGGGGAGACCCTAAATTGGGGAGACAGATCCCAAATTTGGGGGGGGGACCCCGAAAGTGGGGAAGGCGAGAGACCCCAAATTGGGGAGGGGAAGACCCAAAATTGGTGGGGGGGGGTGGGGATTTGGAGGGACTTGGGGGTCCCCAGTTGGGTCTGGGGTCTCAGGGGGATTTTGGGTCTGGGTCTCAGGGGGATTTTGGGTCTGGGTCTCACACTCACCCTGGCGCTGCTCCTGCCCCCACAGCCGCATCCGGGTGGCTCTGGCCAAAGCCCCCAGACCCAATTCCAGCGCCAGCCTTGGGGGAGCCAAAACTGACACCAGAGACCCCAGACCCAATTCCAAACAGAGCCCCAGACCCATTCCAGAGACCCCAGACCAATTCCAGAACCCCAGACCCCATTCCAAACTGGCAGGGGGGACACCAATGGGGGACCCCAAAATCCCAGTGCCCCCATTTCCATTCCCAGTCCCTCCCAGTCCCTCCCAGTTCCCCCAGTCCCTCCCAGTTCCCCCATTTCCATTCCCAGTCCCCCCCGTCATCCCTCCCAGTCCCTCCCAGTCCCCTCAGTTCCCCCAGTCCCTCCCAATTCCCTCATTTCCCATTCCCAGTCCCTCCAGTCCATCCCAGTCTCCCCAGTTCCCATTCCCAGTTCCCCCAGTCCCTCCCATGGCCGCTGCCCGGCCCATCCGGCTCACGGGCACCGGCGCTGCCGGCCCCGCCCCCCGGCCTGGGGAGACCCCAAAATAAACACGGGGAACCCAAAACAGAGAGAACCCCAAAAATACAGAGAACCCCCAAATACAGAGACACCCCAAAAAGAGACCCCGAAATAAACACAGGGACCCCAAAACAGCACAGGGACCCCAAAAACAAACCCCAAAAACAAAGAGAACCCCAAAACCATAGACCCCAAACAACACAAACCCCAAAAATAGAGACCCCAAATAAACACCGGGGCCCCAAAAACAGAGACCCCAAAACCACAGACCCCAAAAATAGAGACCCCAAAATAAATACCGGAACCCCAAAAATCAGCACGGGACCCCAAAAACAGAGACCCCAAAATCAGACACTGGGATGCCCAAAACACAGAGAACCCCGAAATACAGAGAGACCCCAAAAATAGAGAGAACCCAAAAAACGAGACCCCAAAAATCAGCCAAGGGACCTCAAAAATCAGCACGGGGACCTCAAAATAAACACAGGGACCCCAAAAACAGAGAGAACCCCCCAAAAATCAGCGGGGGGACCCCAAAAACACCCCATAAAATCAGCACAGGGATCCCAAAAATCAGCACAGGGACCCCCAAAACTGCACCGGGGACCCCAAAAGCAGCACAGGGAACCCCAAAAATACAGAGAACCCCAAAACCAGAGAGAACCCCAAAAAATACAGGGAACCCCAAAAGCAGCACAGGGACCCCAAAATAACCCTGGGAAACCCACAAAAATACAGAGAAACCCTCCAAAAAATAGCGAGAACCCCCCGAAAAATAGGGAAACCCTAAAAACACCCAAAATAACGAACCCCCCAAAAACGAATCCCAAAATAGAGGGAACCCCCAAAAATACGAGAACCCAAAAATAACAGGACCGACCCCCCCCCCAAATACAGGGCCCCCCCCCAATACTGGGAACCCCCAAAAAGAAGCCGAGACCCCCCCTCCAGAATTACCGGGACCCCCCAAATATCGAACCCCCCCCCAACATTGGGACCCCCAAACTCCAGGACCCCCCCAAAAAGAGCCGGGACCCCCCAAATATCGCCCCCGCCCCATGAATATCGGGACACTCCCAAAAAACCCCCGGGACCCCCCCAAATATTGGGAGTTCCCCAAATACCGGAACCCCCTCAAATATCGGAACCCCCCCAAAAAAATAGAGACCCCCCCCCTCCCAAACACTGGGACCCCCCAAAAAATACCAGGACCCCCCAAATATTGGGAGTCCCCCAAATACCGGGACCCCAAAACAGTCGCGATTCCCCAAATACCGGGACC
>NW_027635917.1:0-42088 GCF_903797595.1 Erithacus rubecula
AATCAGCTGCCAAGGCAAGATCCCTTGGATCTTGAAAAAACTGTGTCTGCTTTGGGGTTTGGGTGTTTTGCTGGTACAGGAAAGTCATCTCTGCCTCTCTGCCAGGCAGAAACTGCCAGTGCAGAGTGGAGGTCAAACAATGGCATCTGGGAGAGCAGTTACAGATGTGAAAGAAGCAGGTGGAGCCTCGTGTTTCCTTTTTCTCCAGGCTCAGCACATGACAGCCACAGGAGGGACCCCACAGCTGCAGCAGCCCAAGCTCTTCTCGCCTTTGCTGCGGGACTTCCTGAGCTGCTGCCTGCAGACAGACAAGGCGTAGCGCTGGTCTGCCAAGCAGCTCCTGCAGGTAAAATGCAAAGGGGCTGCAGTGAAACAGTGTCTGAGGGATGGGCTCCTCCTGCACTGAAGTCCAAGGCATCAGATGACCCTTCCTCCTCCCCACCTCCAATCTTGTTGCTGTTCAAGTGAAAACGGTGAGGAGTCCTAGACTGGGCTGGGTGGGCTGGCAGGGAGCTGTAAAAGTCATCTGGTCCAACCAGCCTGCAATGAGCAGGGACATTTTAAAGTAGAGATCAGGTTGCTCAGAGCCCCTTCCCACTGGAGCTGGAATGTTTCCATGGATGGGGCATTTGCCATGTGGTTGTAAAACCTGTACCATTGTTGAAGCATGGGTCATAGACGCACTCAAACTCAATCCACTTTTCACTTAAAAATATTACTCCTGTCTTTGAAACACCAAGTTTGGAAAGTCGTGGTCCATTACTCTTTTTTTTTTTTTTTTTCCCCTTTTTGCAGCATCAGTTTGTAACATCAGCCAAGCCTGCATCCAGCCTGGTGCCACTGATCCTGTCTCTGAAGACGTGGAAGAAGAACGCGAGTGGCAATCCATCCAGAAACATTTTCTCCAATACCAGCCTAGGCTAGGATTGTAGAGTAGGATTGTAGAGTTGGATTGCAGATAAATAAATAAAGTTTATGAAACCTCAACTCATTTGGAAGATTCCCCTCCTTCTGCCATTTTCTCCTCTAAGCTTCCTCTCCTATTTTCACTCACATTTCTCACCATTTTCCCCTCAGTTTTATCATCCTTTTCCACTCAGGTTTCCTACCATTTCTTCCCTCACATTTCTGTCCTACTTCCACTCACATTGCTCACACTTGCCACCTCATGTTTTCTGATATTTTCCCCCCCTCACATTTCTTCACTCACTGGTTCCTGTCAGTGACTGTTTCTCTTCAATACTTGATGGGCTTGTCTTCTTTTATTCCTGCAATCCCCTACTCAAAATAACTTGAAGAATCCCATTAAGAACAACGTGAACCACAAAGGACTTCCAGGTGCAGTTTTGGTCAGTGTTTCCATTTAGAGTCTTCATAGTGTTCTAAATTAATAGGTACCCTGAGGGATACACATTCCAGGTGAGCAGCCACTGCACAGTCCACTTCAAGTAGATCCCATCTCTGTCATCATCAACACACAGTCACTATGGCTCCGGCATGTGCGAAACAGGCTGTGGTGGCAAATGCCATTGGCCCTCTTTTGAAGGGGGAAAATAGAAAAAAGGAAAAGAAAAAGATTTCTTTTAAAACATTTAAACAATGCAGTTTCTTCCTATTTCCATCTATTTGAATTGCCTTGACACCAAAATACTGCCAGCGGACATTATGAACTGGCTGGTGGGATGTCTGGTGTGCACACACCAAGGTGCACACTGTCTGTCCCCCAGCTGTCTGTTCATGTCCATTAAGCAGAGGCTGAAAAGGGATTCTGCCTGCCCCGAGCTGCTCCGGGGCCAGGCTGGGCCAGCAGAGGCTGAGAGCTCACTGGGAGGGACAGGCTCAGCCCCGGGCACCAGTCTTGTTGTGTGGTGCCTCAGCCCCGGCCACCATCTTGTGCCCTCCACCCATATTGCCAGATCGCCAAAGGGACCGGGTTGCTGTTTTGCCAGCAGGCAGGGTCAGCACCAAAGAAAACAACACCAGTTTATGGAATAAGTGTCATTTACTGCAGTGCAAAACACCAAAGAAATACAAAAGGATAAACTAAGGAATGCACTGCATTATTGCACAAAAAAATTGCCCGAGGCGATTAAGAAACGGGCATCACCAGTTACCTTAATACTTGACCATAGTCCTGACACCACACGTCACCTGGGAGCCTCAGTCAGGATTCACACCAGCTTGTAGGGAGTTCTATTGAAGGGAGTTAGCTCTATCTATACTATTTCAAGGATTATTACATGAAAGGAATCTCTGCACTGCTTGCTGGTCCCTTTAGCACTTGCTTCCACTCAGCAAAATCAAGTTTTTTATTCTCTTCTTGAAAAAAAATACAGATGCAGAATCCATTTAAAATAGACAGAAATAACAATGGCAAGAGGCCCAGGAGTCTCCATGAAAACACCCCTCACAACAGAACAGCTCAGTGCTATTACTGAAATAGATGGTGACCAGAGACTTTGTTACTTTCCTCTTCAAGCCAGAGCAAAATTTCCTTCACTTCTCCCACACAGTCAGAGGTTACAAAGAAGGTTTTATCCTGTGCCTCTGCAGCTGAGCTCAGCCACTGGACATTCTGAGGAGCTGAAATGCTCACTGTCATTAGAATTGTGCAAGCCAGGGATGGCCCAGCTCCTGCATAAAGGAACACAGCACTGGCATCAACCACAGCCCTTGGATCCCAGCCACAGGCACCTGACTGCAGCTCATCAACTTGTTAAAGTGCCAAGAAACAGCCAGGGGCTTGGTGTGCAATTCTAGCTGCAGTCGGAGAAAAACACATCCTAAACTTCCTGGCATCATGCATTTTGAATCGTGCACGTGCAATCCCTAATTCCCATGGAATAACAGCAGTCCGGGCATTGGTAGTTTGGACATCTTCCGTTCCCCTCCCAATTCCCATGGAATTGCAGCATCTTGGGCATTAGAAATTTAGAATTGTCCTGATGTCCTCCCAATTGTCCATAACAAAATGCACTATGGGTGTCAGGAGTTATGAATCCCCCTTAGCCTTGTTAAATTCCAATCATATTCCCATGGAACAGCTACATTCCAGGTGTCCAGAACTGAGAATCATCCAATTCCACTCCCATATTCCCATACTCCCATACTCCCATACTCCCATACTCCCATACTCCCATACTCCAGCTCCTCTCACAATTTTCCTTGGAATAATGGGATTCCAGGTGCCAGGAATTTTGAACCATCCATATGCCCTCTGATATTCCCATGGAATTACAGCATAGCAGGCATTGGGAATTTATAATTTACCAGTTCCCCTCTCAAATTCCCAAGGAATAACAGAATTCTGGGTGTCAGATACTTGGAATTCTTCAGCTCTCAAATCCTCATGTAATAAGAGCATTCCAGGTGTCTGACAGTCCTGCAGTTCCTGCTATTGACAATCCTCCGTCTTAACATTCCAGGTATCAGGAATTCTTACTCCTCCAGGTCCCATCCCAAAATCCCATGGAATAATGATATTCTGCATGTTGGCAATCTTGAATTCTCCAGTTCCTGCCATATACTTTAATGGAAGCATGACATTCCAGGGGTAAGGAAATATAGAATACCCCATAAAGCATCCCAAAATCCTAGAAAATTCCCACGGAATAATAACATTCCAGGTGCCGGGAACTGAGATTTCTCCAATTGCTCTCCGAAATTCCCACCAACACCATGGAATTACAGCATTCTCAGCAATGGGAATTTGGAATCATCCAGTTTCCCTCCAGATTTTCCATGGCCTTGTGGCAATGGAAGAACAATTACCATAGAACTGGACTGGCCAAGTTACCATGGGATCCCTTCTCCCTCAGTTACAGTTTACAATCAAACTAATGAATTGACAGGTAGAATGCAAGGACTATGGAAGAACAGACCCACCAAGGCAACACCCAATAACCCACCGGTGTGAGACAGCACCAGCCTTCACAGGTTTGTTAGGGCGTTGCTCCCAAATTTAGGAATTGTACAACTGCAACAGGCCGTTTCAAGCATCTCAGCCAAAATAGAATTGACTGCTAATTCAACAGCGGATGCTTTAAGACAACTACAAACTGAAATAAACTCACTAAAAGAAGTAGTCTTTCAAACCCACATGGTGTTAGATACGGTAAGAGCCAAATGGGAGGAGTTTGCATTCTAATTTATAGCAGTTGTTGCACTTCTATAGATAAGCCAGGGCAAAAGCCATCCACTGGCTATTTGAGCAGACAATCCTATAGAGCATGCCCAGGAAGCAGGGGTGGAAAGTTCAAGCCCGAGGAAGACTTAGGAGCCTTCACCCAAAACGACCAGCAGGAGGCTGGCGACCACCTGCTGCAGAAACCATGCATGTGTTACAAGGGCTCACATTGTCATGTCATTAGAAAATATGTTGCAGTATAAAAGGTAGGAAAAAATAATTTGCACATTAAGTGAAAAACATATACAAGCTAGTACTGTGCAAAGAATGGACAAGTGATTTTGTTGTGGAGCAATGCTCCTCCCTCCGGGTATCAAATAAACAAATTCCTGCCCCATAGGCCTTCTACTATGGAGTAGTCCTGGCTTCTTGCCTCCTTTTCGGGCATCAGAATGCACTGGATTTCAGCATCATCCTGCCCAGGAAAGAACTGGGTCCATGTCTGCATCCCTATTTCAGACTGTACAAGAACACTGTGGACTTCTTCCCATTCTACCTGGAACTGGGCAACAGTGCCCAAGTTCAGCTATTACAGCCCTGCATGGAGAGACTTTAATTCATCTAGGAAGTGTTTCCAAAGGCCTTGTGTGCGATCCTTGCTTGGTACCTTTAGTCATAATTTGTGTCCCGAGAATGTTGGAATGAATTTCTCTTTTGCAATGTGTTTGCTGATCTTTGGTTTTGGAAATGGAGAAGAGATTTTTGGAAGCTTTATTTATTGCAGTGCTTGAAGTTCCCTGTTTGTGGCTTTCCACTGCCATGCTCAGCAGGCACACAGTTCTCTTTGGATATGAGCTAGCAGCACCAGACACACAGCAACTGGAGCACTGAACATCAGAGATTGGGCTGATGTTTTTGTTAGAACACAAGAAAACATGACAGTGTCTCTGTACAATCTAGTTGTACTGGGAAACTCAGCTGCTGATTGTGTTCTGGTGCTCCTGCCAATCCCTCCCAAAATTATTTCAGAAATTATTTCAGGACTAACAGCTTCTGCCTTCTGACAGACACCAAGTGTTGCCAGGATTTGCTCCAGCGCTCCTGCCAACAGCCCCTGTAGCAAGCAGCACAGTCCCCAGTGTGTGTGGGCTTTGGCTCCCTCTGGCACAGAAGCCCCCCGGGGTACAGGTCTCTGGGGCAGGAGCCGGGCACCAGCGCTGCCAGGGCTCGGGGGGTGGCAGATCTGCTTGGGCAGGGACTCAGCCACACCTGCTGCTTTCAGTGTTCACAGGTCCCAGGGGTCAGAGCAGCATTCCTGCCCTTGCCCACACGTTCCTGGTCTGTGTCACAGCCACGGGTTTAGGATGGCCACCAGCCGAGTTGTGTCCCAAGGAGGCCAAGCCAGCTTGTGTGCAAGGCCCCGTGCCCTTCCTGCTGCAGCTGCGTCGGCAGCCCTGGGGCTCCTTCTGCTGCCCTGAGCCCACAGAGCAGGGCAGCGTTTGCCCATGGTTTGAGCCATTCCCAACATTGCTGTCGGGCTGCTTAAGCATTTGGGGTGAGGGATTCCTTGCAACCTGGGCCACTTTGGGTGGGCCGGGGGCAGCTCCAGGGCCAGTGGCAGTACATGCAAGGGCCGTTAGTGACACCGTGCAGCACGGTCACCATGGCATGGAACACGACAGGGTGTCAACGGACCCTTGGTGACATGTGGTGATATAGGAGCTGTTGGAGACACGGCCACACCACAGTGCTCAGAGCACGCGACAGGACAGGACGGGACAGAGCGGTGCCGTGAGGAGCCCCCACACAGCGCACTCGTTCCTGCCTGACCCGGAGCTTCCCTGAGTGTTACTCCTGCAGCTGACTTTGCAGCCAGACTGCGGGAGTGTTTGCCTCATAACTTTCCTGAGGAATCTCTCTAGCAGGTGCTCGTGAGGCCAGACTCCAGCATGGCAGCATTTCTCAAGATCTTCAGACTGTTCTGCAGAATAAAAAGGAGAGGAGCTAGAGTTCACCCAGCTCAACAGCCTGAAGAGCCAGAGCAGTCTCAGCCAAAGCAGGATGGTGAGTGGCAGAGCTGGGCCACAGGGCTGATGGCTCCTGCCAGCATGGTGATATCCCATCCCATCCCATCCCGTCCCATCCTGTCCCGTCCCGTCCCATTCCATCCCATCCCCTGAAGACATGCCCAGGGACAGGAGGGAAGAGGGGCCTTGCAGACGCCCTGCAGCACCCTCGCTCCATCCCCTGGGGCATCCCGGGGCTGTCCCTGCCTGGGGAGTGCAGGGCTGGGCTCTGTTCTCTGGCCTGTCCCGCAGCCCCTCAGCTCTGGCTGCGCTCGCTCTTTGCCAGGAGCAGCCATGGAACAGACACAGGAGCAGGAATCCACCGGTGGCCTCTTTCCCAGAACAGCACAGGTACCTGCAGCCATTCCCACCTGGGCTGGGCCTGCTGTCACTGCTCAGCCCTGCACAGTGTTTGGAGCACTCCATGGAACATCCCTTTCTTCCTGCCCTTTTGTTCTCCTGCTGCACTTGCAAATTCATCAAATGCATTTGGTAGGAAGAGACCAGCACCACGGGCGCTGGCTCCATGGAGAACTGTGACAGCTCCACCACCAACTCCAATGCTGCCCTGCTGAATATGCTTGGAGAAGAGGGTTTGCCAAGTCCAAAGCAAGTAAGCAGCCTGAGGCAAGGGTTTGATCCTTCCAGGACTTGTTAGGCCTCCCAAGCCACTGGGGCCTGCTTGTCCCTGTCAGCCTTTGAGGCCATCACAGTGTGGTGGGAAGGGAAACACTTCTCTGGGGAAGCTGGGGACGTTACTACCTCTGGCAGCTTTCCAAGTCTCCCCGTGCCTTCTTCAGGTGCCTGCCATGGTGAAATACATCCACCAGTGGCTCATGGCCAATGAGTCTGATGAGCACAGGCTGGACAGGAAACTGCTGGATCTCACCGAGGCGCAACCCACTGATGTGGTGATGACTCTCCTGAGTGTGGCCCCATCGTGTGACAGGTATGGGAGGGCTCAGGGCTCACCAGCCCATCACCCTGTACAGCCTGTTCCAGGTATCTGACCAACAGAGAGTTGCAGGGCCCACTGGCTGCTCCCTTTCCCTGCCCCGGCATGTCAGCCCCCGAGCCTGCTGCCATGCTCCCTCCCTGCCCCTCAGGAGCCTGTCCCCACAGGACTGGACTGTCTGGGTGCTGCCAGCAAGGGACAATGGGCAGAGGCAGAGCTGGCATCCAGCTCAGGCCCCTGCTGCTGCCCAGTCCCAGCTGCTCTGTCTGAGACCGCCCTGAGACAGAGCTCTGACCCTGCAGAGCTGCTGAGACCATGTGGAAGACCATCTTGTGCTCGAGCAGGACTGCGGAGTCGGTGCAGCTGAGACTCCTGGATGTGATGGGGAGCTGGCCAGAGCACAGCACGTGCACCTCCGATGGGGACACAACGAGAGTCTTTGCCCTGGCTGTGAGTTTCTGGAACTGGCCTTTGCTCACCCAAAGGCTGCCTCTCCAGCAGCTCTCCATCCTCCTTCCCCCACTGCATCTGCCAGCCTCAGGTGCTGGGCTGAATCCTGCCCTAGGGGCAGCTTCAGGGGCACCAGGCCCGGCGCTCCCCCTGAATCTCCCCTGGCCTCTCCCTGCCACGCTCAGGCCCTGACTCACGGACACCACGGCACTGAGCACCACCTCGGGCTGTTTGTCCTTTGCAGGCGACTGTGGTGACGTGGAAGATCCTCCAGGTGCCCTGCATCCCAGAGACAGTGATGAAGTTTTTGCCCCGCATATTTGTCCACCTGCTCTTCCAAGTGCTCTTCAGCACTCTGGACACACCCATGGAGGTCGATAAATTGTGGAAGGAATGCCAGCAGCAACATGGCCTTGCTGCCAGCCCCAACAGGTTCTCTGTCCCAGTTCTTCTGTCCCTGTCATGTCCCCAGGGAGGGAGCCAGTGCTCCCAAGGTGACCTGAGCTTTGTTCTACACAGGTTTGCAGTGCAGACCCTGAAGTCCCTGCTCTGCCAAATGCAGGGTGAGCGTGTGGTGATGGCAGTGGGGCGCAAGTGTGGCTGGGACACGCTGCTGTGTGTTGACACCCACCACTATGCCGTGGCTCTGCTGGCCAGGTGAGACTCCCTGCTCTCCACTGCCCCTGGCATTTTTGCTCTGTTCCTTGGGTGCCCCACACAGTGCCAATGGTCGTGGGCCAGAGCGCCTTGTCACTGAGGGACTGCCAAGCAGACTGGAAAAGGCTGGGAGAGGACAGTGCCCACAGGGAGCTACCCCCCAAAATGGCCCAGGCCCCCTTGCAGGATGGTGGGGAATGACCAGACCTCTGGGAATCAGTCCTGGGAGAGGTTTGTGGCCCTGGCTCACAGTCTTGGTTACTTTTCCTCCTG
Organism: Erithacus rubecula; assembly: GCF_903797595.1. Classification (NCBI taxonomy): domain Eukaryota; kingdom Metazoa; phylum Chordata; class Aves; order Passeriformes; family Muscicapidae; genus Erithacus; species Erithacus rubecula. Next base: position 8,528 of record NW_027635917.1, read on the forward strand.
CCAGGGAGATGTCCTGTGTCTCCCCACGTCTGTGTTGCCGGATCTTTCGCTACCTTCTCCAGCTTCTCAGCACACAGGAGCCACGCTGGGATCTGCCTGCCCTGGCCTTCATTGTGGAGGTGAGCCTGATGGCCAGCGCTGCCTCGCTCAGCTGCCTCCCGGCTCTCTGGCCTCTCGTAGCCACAGCTGCCTGAGACGGTGCCCGTGCTTTGGGCTGCTGGCTGGGCCCAGCCCTGTGGGGTTCTGGGCTCCTGCTGGCCAGGTCCCTGTCACTGCCCTGTGCCTTTCAGGTCCTCAAGTACCAGGACTTGAGTGGAAGCAGTGGTAAACGCGTCCTGCAAATCTTGTCACGGCACCTGCAGAGCGAGTGCAGGGAGAAGCGTTACCTGGCACTCAGGGCCCTTCTCAAGCTCACTGATGATCCCTTGCTGGTGAGAAGGGGCAGTGCCTCAAGCTGCGCTGGTGAAAGCAGCCCCTTGTGTTGACTGGGCTTCGTGTGCTGGGGCAGCTGCTCCCAGCTCTCCTGCCTCCCGCTTCAGCTGCCCGAGTGCTTCGGGACTGGCCTTTGGCCTCCGAGGCCTGACGCAGCAGGGTGGGGCTTCACAGACTTGTGTTCCACACAGGCAAGAAGGATGTGCAGCCTGGCTGAAAGCCTTGTGCAGCTCCTGGAGGAAGCAGATGGAGAAATAGTTAGGATGGCAGCGATGGTACTGAGCTTTACAGTATTTGAAAACAACATCCTGGTAGCCAGCCCCATCGCCCTGCATCTGGCTGAGGCGCTGCTGACACTCTTTGAACATGTAAGGCTCTGTGCCCCCAGCCAGGCACGGCCTCTGGGAGCAGCCCAAACACTTTGTGCCCTGTGGATTTGCAGGCCAGTGCATAGCTGAGCCCTGCAGCCAATCCAGCTGCTGATGCTGAGGTCTTTTTTCTTCCTTTCATGCAGGATACTAGCCAGGTGCAGCAGGTCTCCATACTGCTCTTCCATGCATTGATTACCATTCTGCTGGAAAAGGAAGAAAAGGCCCTAAAAACACAAGTGCAGCAGAGCCTGCTCCCACTCTTCATCCACTGCCATGATAAGAATCGCTGTGTGGCACAGGTTAGGACTCGTGGGCTGCCCGTGTCCCCCTGGGAGGGGGCTCGGCTGCCTCCTGCCCTGGCACCACCAGGGCTGCAGCCTCCTCCAGGCCTGGGCACAGGGAAGCGACTCCTGTGCCCTGAACTGCGGTGCCATCTCCGCATCTCTGCTGCTCTCCAGGCATCTTGGGAAACTCTGCATTGTGCAGCCAAGTTCCTGGAGAGAAAACATCTTAAAAAACTGGTGAGGAAGAAGAAGCTGTGGAAGTTCGCCGAGTGCCTGGTAAGGAGGGCCTGGAAGCGCCAGGCTCAGGCTGGAGAAGCCCCCTGAGCGCGGCGCTCACTGTGTGCGCTTGGCAGCTGTGGCCCTGCCCAGCGCTGCACGCAGGGGCCGCACGGGCTCTTCTCCAGGCTCCTGCGGCCCCGAGCCGGGTGCCCACGGAGCCCCGGCCCAGCGGGGCTGCGGGGAGTGGTGGCACCGCGGCTCCCCGGGCAGCAGCCGGCCCTGAGCCCCTGCAGAGCCCGGCCCAGCGGCTGCTGGCCGCGCCTCAGGGCTGTGTGGGCAGGGGAGGCCGGGGCTGGGCACGGGCAGCGCGGGGCAAAGGGGCAGAGCCCGCCCTGAGCCTTCCCTCCCGCCACTCTCCGCAGCTGGCAGAGGACAGGAGCCGAGTGGTGGAGCACGTGCGCCAGGCCCTGCCGTACCTGCAGAGCCCACAGGAGCCCCTGCGAGAGGCGGCCATCAGGTTCCTGGGTGAGCCCGGTTCCCTCCCCTCGTCGCCGCAGCTCGGCCCCAGCCCCGGCTGCTGCCCCGGCAGCTTCTGCCATCTGGGCCCGATGCCGTGGAGCCCCGGCTGCCCTCGGGGCTGCTGCCGCCCTCTCTCAGCCGTGCCTTGGGCGGCAGCAAGCGGCAAGGGCCCGGGCTGAGCCCTGCCAGGCCAGGAGGGCGAGTGGCCACAGGGCTGGCAGTGCTGCTGGCAGGGAGCTGTGCCGCTGGGCAGAGCCGTGACCAGGTCTGTGTTCCCAGGGATGGCCGGGCGGTGCCTGAGGGAGCAGCAGGAAGAGCTCCAGCTCATCTGTGAGGGTGAGTGAGGGCAGCGGGCTGGCAGTGGGGGCTGGCAGGAGGAGCTGCAGGCCCTGCCCCGGCTGCGGAGGGCTCTGCTCCCTGCGCGGACGGGGGGCGGTGTGGGCAGAGCACACAGAGATTTCAGGGCCGCGTGGGGGATTTGTGGCCAGCAGCTTTGGGCTGATCCTGGCGGTACCTTCTCCCTTTTGGCCATGGCTAGAGTGGGCTGGAATATCCCTGGCACAGGAGTCTCCTCGGGTCCCTGCAGATTCAGGATCTGACAGTAGCTCTGTTCCTCTCTTTCCCAGCCCTCGAAGATATGGCAGATGACACCAGCCCTGCCATTAGAAAACTTGCAGCTGAAACAGCGTCCATCCTCCAGGCGATGCAAGACCGATTCCGCGAGGCGTGCCAGGGACGGTCTCGTCTGTGCGGCAGCGCCTGGCTGTGCTATGGGAGCTCTGCCGAGAGATGATCTTGTGGGCTCTGCCTGCTGGAACCACCAGAACCAGCAAGGCAGTGGTCATTTTTTCTTTCTTGAAGTATTTTCTCCTTTTTGTGTTACTTATTGTAGAAATATAGGATGTGTTGCAACAGACAGACTCCCAGTAGCTTTCTTTTGCTGCCCAGGGTCTGCAGGGCATTGGGGAAGAGCGGGAGAAGGCTGCTTGTGCTCAGCAAGCTGCCTAGGTTTGCAGTGTACACGGAAAATGGCCAGAAGCCCCTTGGCCTTTGCTGGTTGTGCTGAAGCCTTTGTGCTGGCCACAGAGCGGGTGGGCAGGGGCCGGAGCTGCGGGGATCCCTGTGAGACGGTGCCTGGAGATGGCCACGACCCCCGTCCCAGCCAGGAGCCGCCAGCACTGTCCTCCTGCCCAGCTGTTCCTGGATGGATTGCTGAGGGCTCCGTGGTGCCTCTTGCTCGGGCTCCTCTGGAGCTCCTGTGGGGCTGCAGCGCTGCTGCTGGGCAGGTTGGTTGGGTTGGGGGAAGGCCTGAGGGTACGGGGTGCAGGGAGGCCGTGAAGGGATGAGGGGCTGTGGACACCCTGATGGGACAAGGCAGTGGAAGAAACGAGGGGGATGTGTGAGGGAGTGGGTGCCAGGAGGCTGCAAGGGGCCAGGAGGCACCTGAGGGGCTGGGGTGGTGGGAAGCCCTGAGGACTTGGGTGTCAGAGGCCATAAGCAGCCCCTGGGCAGTTGCGTTGTTCCTGACACCTGCCTGCTCTGGTGCTTCCCCAAAGTCTGCCCCAGGCTTGCAGCAGAAGCCTCAGCAGGAGGGTGGGGACACTGCTGAGGTGTCCCTTGCACTGGCTGCCTGGGGACAAGGAGGGCAAGGCTCCCATGCTGGGGGACAGGACAAGGTTCCCTCCTTGTCGATGCCCAAGGCACGTCACTGTGGTTTGTTCAGATACATTGCCTGCCTTTAGGCAATCATTTCTGATACCTTCAGGAACCTTACACTGGCCCCTTCTAGTATTACAAAAGATACTTACTTTACTAAATTTCCCAGTACAAATAGTTGAATATTCTGAGTACCTCAGCCCATAAAAGAACATAGTTGTGCTCTCAGGATTCCATGCGTATGTGGGCCACCAACACGTGCTCATGGAATTGGGCACAATATGCACTCATAGGATGATTATGTTCCCAGCTACTCCTGCAACTTGATTGGTTAATATTCCTGATGGCCTGGAATATCCCAAGAATGAAATTCAATTCTCAAAAGCACATCCTCCATGAGATCTGTTCCATGTACTAAGCGGATGACCAGTACCATTTATTATTGGAGTTGCACAAGAGCTGGCTGCTGGAAAAAAGATTTCTTGGGTGGGATTCCTGATGGGCTTGGTTACTATATCTCTACATGATGATGGTGTTCTCACCTATGTGTCACAGAAGAAGGGGAATATTTTGCACTAGGTTGTAGTCTCTGTCCATTTTAATTTGCATAATGCAAAAATCCTGATAGGAATCGCACGAAAATGAATGCACACACTGCTTGTTAGAAACATCACAGGTGCACATGGTCACCGTAGTAATCTCCTTTACAAGAGGTTTGTGAGTTTCAAATTTACAAGCCATAGAGATTTTACATTGAGGCTGGATAACAAAGACAGGCTTGGAGTTAGGTTTTCCTCAATCTTCAACTGCTCGTCATTTATCCTTATAATCCTCAGAATGCTTTATCTGCTTTCCTTGAGCTGTCCATAGTATTTTTTCTTTCCAAACTGCTTCATGGGCATGTATTACTCTGAAGGCATACTTGGAATCTGTTCATCAATTGCTGTTTTTTCCTCAGAGGGCACAGGTTAAACTGATTATCTCTGAGCTGACTCACAGAGGTAGAGCTTCTATCCCCTATTGCTCCGTGCTAATCGTATATCCTGATTTTCCTTGATCTTACAAAGCCACTCCCATCTGTGCTCCTGGAATTGGGGTTTCTTTAAGATCTGGGTGGCTGGAATAAAGTGGACTTCCTGGTTTTGATAGTTATGTTACAAAGGTTCCTCGTCTGTCTGGTGAGTAGCCAGGAATGGCTGTTGGATGAACTAGAGAAGAGATTACTTTTGTAATTCCATGTTGCTGCACCAAAACTGCAAGATATATAAGAAATCCTGAGGGTGAAAGCCAATGCCCTTCAGCTCAAGGATTGCTGCCACTGAATGTGAGATAAACACAGTTATTTGTGTATCTAGAGTGAATTTCCAGGCTTCTTGGGCCTTTGAAACAAGAGCAGCAACTGCTCGCAGACAGTCGGGCATCCCCTACTTACCTCACCCAGTTGTTTTGAAAAGTGTGCTGCTGCTATCTTGTATGGCCAATTGTTTGAGCCAGTGCTGCCAATGCCATTCCTCACCTCTCAAAAGAGAAAAGCTAAAACAGTTCCCAGACATCTGGCAGGACCAGAGCAGGTGCTCTTTTCAATTCCTCCTTCAGCTTTTGAAAGGCTTTCTTACCTTTGGATGTTCATTCCAGGTCTCTGGGATTGTTTTCGGACAGCTGGTACAGTGGCTTAACCAGCAGCCCACAGTTAACACCTCAGTTAATACAGCCTCCAGCCCTTCCCAGAAAGGTTCTCAATTCTTTGGCATTAGTAGGGAGTGGGGTTCAGTGTATGGTTCCTTTGCGTTCCTGTCTTAGTCCCAGCTGCCCTTGGAATATTTTGTATCCTGGATAAGCGACTTCTTGTTGGATTATTTGAGCTTGATTTCTGGATACAACCACTTAGTCCCAAGTCATTTCATAGGCTTACTGTGCATTCCAAACAGTCTTTTTTCTTCCAGTGACTATAAGTAGATCATCTACCTATTGTAATACAATTCCTTTTGTGGACACAAACACAATTCCAATCTTGTGGAAAATTGGGCTCACCCAATTTTCAAGGTCCTTAGCAAACAGTTTTCCAAATGTGGCTGGACTATTCTAGAATCCTTGTGCTTATACAGTCCACGTAAGTTGAGTTCTACTTCCAGTCTCTGCGTTTCCCCAGTCAAAGGCAAACAGGTTTTGGCTGCCAGGGTCCAAGGGTGTACCCAAGAAAGCATCCTCGAGATCTGACATGGTAAACCATTCATATTCATTTTTAATTTGGCTAGCAAGGCATATGGATTTGCAAGCATTTGGTGGGGATCTCCAGCTCTTTTGTTCAGAGCCTGTAGGGATTGAACCAGACTGTAGTTCAAGCCATCAGGCTTTTGTACAGGTACAATGGGTGCGTTATATTCAGATTTACAGATTCCAGTAACAACCCAAATGTTACAAAATTGTCTGATAGGTTTAACACTTTTCATGTTTTTCAACTGAAGTGGATATTGTGTAATTCCTACTGGTCATGTTCTGTGGGACTCCAGGGTGTTCCCCTGGTTTCCCTGAATGCCTGGAGACCCCCCTGGCAAGGATGTCAGAGACCCTGGCATGGTGCCCAGAGGTCTTGGGAGCTGGACTTAAGTCCCTGGAGAAATTTGCCAGCATTGCAGGAAGAATTACAAGCCACAAAAAAAAGGTAGAGTATAAATTAGACTGTTAGAAAAAGTGGATTTCTAGGAATGTTTATATTAGGGAGTTTGTGGCTAACATGGGGGATTTTGGGCGTGGGACTTCTTTTCCTCCTTCTTCTTTATGCCATCCATGTTGAGTGCCACCCTGGCATTCATTGATTGGTTTGAGACAGAGTTGGACAATGTAATAAAATTGCCATGTATTGGAAAGTAATTGTAAATATTAGGTAGGTAATTTGTAATAAATAAGATAAGACAGGCGCTCTGGCAGGCAGAGTGTGCCCTGGATCGAAGTGCTGAACAGACTGCTGTTAGCTAGAGAAAGAATTCCTTAGATAAGAAACAATAAACAGCCTTGAAAACCTCAGAGAACAGCCTCCTGCAGTTTCTTCAGCGCTGGGGCTGGGAAGAACATGGACTTTAAAAACCACCAACATGTCCTGCTGTGGGGATCTCAGGTATAAAGAGAGCCCAGCAGACAGTGACACTGTTGCAGGTTTAAGTTTAATGATTTCAGGTTCTGCTGCTCTGGCCTTGCCAGGGTTCCAGTCCACCCAGACTTTCGGACTAAGAACTTCTGGTGCCTCTTCTGTTTTGGACAAATCTGTAATGAGAGACAGAATTGGAACATTGTAATTCTTTTTCATTGACTTTGATCTGAACTCCACCAGGGGTAAGCTTTATTTCAACCTATGATTTCTTCAACAAATCCCTTCCTATGAGGGATTTTGGGTCATAGGCATATATAGGAACTCATATAGTCCTACTTTTTTGCCCAGTTTATAAGATTGTGGTTTTAAAATAGATATCTTCTGCTGTTGACTTGTGGCTCCAAGAATATTCACAACTTTTCCAGGACCAGTTTCTCCCAACTTTACATTTAATACAGAATGTGTTGCATCCATATTCCCCAAACATTTCATTTTCCTCATCTTTTCCCCCAGTTCTCTTTAGACGAGAGGATTTTCTGGGGGGATGTCCTCCAGCTGGCCCTTGCATTGACTCAGTTCTGCAGCCACCTTGGGTTTGAGCTGTGGGCAGTCTCTCCTCCAATGCCCTTTTTCCTTACAACAGGCACACTGAGTGGTGCAGAGTTTAGGGACAAGTCTGCCCAACCCAGTCATTTCTTTGTCGTGAGCAGGGATTACTCTGGTTGCTTATGCTCTAGCTGATTATGATTTCTATGAACTCAGCATGCTACTTCTTGAGCTTTTTCTAGACTTGGTTTTCGCTTTTGAATTTTTAGTTTCTGCTTAATATCATTAGAGGATTGGTCCAGGAAAAGGGAAATGAGTTAGTTTTTGCCACAATCATCTGATGGGTCTAGAGCCGTGTATTTACACATGGCTTCCCGTAATTAGTTCCAAAATTCAGTCGGTATTTCCAGAGGCCCTTGTTTCACTTCCTAAGGCACACCAAATTACAGCCTTGGGGATACCATTTTCTGAAACTAACCCATTCCCAATACCTCAGCAGGAGTTGATAGTGACCAGAATTACTACAGTCCCAGGGAGGTTTTGTGAGAGGCCGTGCTTCTTCTGCATTTTCTCCTGCCCACAGCCTGGCTCTTCCATAATCCCGTGCAGTTTTTAATACCAGCTCTTCCCCTGGGTCTGTTAAAGCATCTAGATTTACATCTGGCATCTCTATCCTCCCAGTCTGGGTCCAGGCCATAACAAACACCCTGAATCTTTTGGCTACTCCTGATGAATCATCCCAGTATTGACTAGCCACCGAATTCCAGGTTTCTAAATCAGCTGATGAGAGGAGTACCTTGATTTTTATGAGACTCACTGAGGTCCTGTTGCCTCCCATAACCGTATCTGAATGACCATCGCCCAAAGAGATGGTGATCTTGCTCCCAGCCCTTGCAAACGAGTCCAGGGGGGGACACTGAATGGTGACAATACCACGACTTCCTTTCTGCCTTTGGTTCTATACTGCAAGTTCTTCCACTTTCAAGTTCTGGAGAGGAAAGGAGGCTCAAAGGCAATTTTCTCAGCAGTATTTACCAGGGATTTTAAATGCCTTCCATGTCCTCCCTCTTCCCATGACTCAAAAGGAGCAACCAAAATCCTCCATTCCTTCCTCATTTTCTTTTTCTTTTAAATGTCTTTGTCCTATGGAAGATGCAGAAAAACACCTAAGTCCTCCCTTTCCTTCTGTTCTGCAATCTTTTTCCAAAGCAAACACAAGGAAACCCTTGGGCCAAATTAAAACCACGCTTCTGCTGCAATTCAGGATGATCCTTTGGATAAAAAATGCATATTCAGGCATACATCCTCATCTCAATTTCCTTCTTTTCCCAAAAATAGCAGTAACTGCAACTCATGGTTCAGTTCATTGGCTTCTTCTCCTTCTCTTCTGATTTATAAAGGGTTCCCTATTAATCACAATATTTAATCAGGGTTTTCTTAGTCTCCTTGCCCCTGATGCCCTTCTTACCTTGTTCCATTGTTTCAATATGCACCCAGGGGGCTCGGATCTATTGGCTTGCTGGCTGACATGCACATCCTCTATTTATCTCCTCTTACACTCTGATGATTTTTGATGATACTTACTTTTTGATGATACTTACTTTCCACTCTGGATGCTATACATTCTTGATTTCTCTCTCCTGCTTGCTCCTGTTATTTTTACACCACAATCGGTACACACAGCCATCTTTGGGCTGCCCTGCACCAATATTCTCTCCTGCAACTACAGCAATGTATATAAACAAAAGAACTACAATCTCTATATCCCCTACACAACAACCAAGGTATGGGAGGCTTACAAGGAAGATAGGGCATCAGTCACTGTGCTTTCCCTGCCACTCCTGTCATTGGAAAGTGGAAATACAGGTACAGCTACTGCACTTGCCTTGTATCAGATGACAAGTCTCATTGGTGTCAGTCACTCTGTTCTTTCTCACCACAGGCTTCATCCTTCACCAGCCAAGCCCCTCATGGCAACAATGGGAATGCGATTCCACACGTTCTCGCTCTTTCATACAACACAAGGGGGTACTTAGGGGCTTTCCCAAAATCTAGAAAATTGTCTGAGCACTTAAGGTTGTCCTAGAACCCAAAAGATACCATCCTATTGCTGGACAAAATTCCCAGCTAGGCTGCCTGTGACTTATGTCATGTCCTCCAGAACTTGCTCCTAAGTTCTCTAGATGTTTAATCAATTTCAATTTCCAATCTGCAAGATCATAGAATGCCCTTTCTGTCTGAGACTGTGTCTCAACTTCTTGCATTCCTTGTGATGAACCTTGGAACACGCGCTCAATTTTCTGACTCTTTCTACTCCAACTTACAGCATTCCATAACCAAAGGAAAAAGTGGGGCAGGGTTGAGCACATTCCCATCCTTTAACATAGGCAAGGGAAGGCCTTGGATCAGATCCTCCTGAGTGCCATCCCACGGCACCTGCAGGGAACCAGGAGTTCTGCTGCAGGCTGGGAAAGCTCGCAGAGAGATGGGGACACCTGGGGGTCCTGGCAGGCTGTTGAGGGCTTCTGTGCAACTGTTTAGGGGGGTTGGTGTTGGTGGGAGTCTTGGGGAAGGAGTTGTCTGGAAGGTGAGGGGTCTTGGCTGGAATTGGAGTCAGCTTGAAGGCAGCATCTGTGGTTTCAGCAGGGAGCTGTGCCCCTGGGGCCGTGACAGGCTCTGTGTTCCCAGGGATGGCCGGGCAGAGCCTGAGGGGGCAGCAGGAAGAGCTCCAGCTCATCAGTGAGGGTGAGTGAGGGCAGCGGGCTGGCAGTGGGGGCTGCAGGAGGAGCTGCAGGCCCTGCCCCGGCTGCGGAGGGCTCTGCTCCCTGTGCGGACGGGGGGCGGCGTGGGCAGAGCACACAGAGATTCCAGGGCCGCGTGGGGGATTCGTGGCCAGCAGCTTTGGGCTGATCCCATTAGTCCCTTCTCCCTCTTGACCACGGCTAGAGCGTGCAGAGATGACTCTGACACGGGGTTCTCCTCAGGTCCCCATAGATCCAGGGTGTGTCTGTGGCTCTGTTCCACCCTCTTCCAGCCCCTCAAGCCCAGAGGCAAGACACCAGCCCATCATGCTCTCACCTGGAAAATTAACCCCAGTATCCCCACAGAGGTAAAGAACTGGAGTCATCTTCAGGATCCAGTGAACCAGTGTCCCAAGAACACACCTGGTGACACTGAAGACACCAGGAGACACCACCTCTCTGTGCTGCTGGAGCTCCAGGCAGAGCTGATGATTGGCACAGTTCTTGTGGCTTCAGCCATCTCCCTGCCTGTAGACAGCTGTCTACCTCCAGCATTTAGACTATGCACGTCCCTTTTTTCCCCCTCCAGCTCATCCCTTTGCTTTGCCTTCCATCAAGAAACAGTTTGGCTTATTCACTTTGCCTGCATCTCTGTGGAGTTCAAGCGATGCAAATCCAGAGCCCTGGGACTCACAGGCCCCTCCTGCCGTTCTCTCCTGTGCCCTGTTTTGAGCAGAGACGCAGAGGAACGAGGGCAGATCAGGCTGAAAAGGTCTCTGTGCTGAAACTCCAGTTCCACAACACTCTGGAGTTGAAGGTCTTGCTGAGCACCCCGAAGCCCCTGGCTTTATGAAGAGACAACCTGAGTGTGCTCTGAATGCAGCTGGGAGGGATTCCATGGCAAGCATCCACAGAGGGCAAAGGAGCTCGGAATGCTGGAAGGTTTTAACAATAGCTTTCTGAAAGCACAGCAATGCTCCGTCCCTGTACAGGGTCAGGCAGAGGGCAGAGGCAGAGAGCCTCAGGGCTTAACAGAGAGCTTTGGGTGTTCCAGAGAGCAAATGAAGCAGCAGCACAGTGCCCGAGACTCGGACGCGTGACCGTGCCAGTGTCCGGAGCGCTGCCAGGCAGTGCCGGATCCTGGGTGCGGTTCTGGTCCCACAGGTGAGGAATGGCAGCCCCTGCCTCAGACCCAGGCAGAAAGCCAAGCAAGTGGGACCAGAGGGAGAGCAGCCTTCCAGTCTCTCCTGGGCATGGCTGCAAAACAGTCCCTGCTTCTTCTTCCTTTGCCTGCAGAGCCAGCCAGAAAGAACAGAACATGAGGCTAGCAAAAAATGTAGATGAGAAGTTGTTTGTTTATGAGCATTTATTCAGCTGATACTTCATACCTGTACATACATACATTGTTTTCCAATATCAGTGTATTTAACCAGGGGTTTACAAAGTGATGTGAACTAGCTATCAGGTCATTGCTTTCAAAGATTTGCTCTCTTCCTTTCATCTTTCTGTTTCTGAGAACCATGGGGAATTGTAAATGATAAAGTAGTTCCATGGTATCAATGAGTCCAGTGGATTACTGACCTCAAAATCAAAATCAAAAGTATACATATGCCTTGTTTACTAGCAAAAAAGAGAATACAAGAGAAATCTCAATTTGGATTACTGGACATGAATCAGATGTAAGGGAAATCTTGCACAGAATGAAATAAAATTAGGATTAAATTTAAAACAGCTCTGCAATTCTCACCCTTAATTGTTTTAACAAAGTGTCTTTATACTATAGGTACTTTAGAAAATCATTTGAAATAAAGTTCTATGGAACCATGCTGTCGTAAAACAACTACCCTTTAAGTTTACCCTTTCTTCACAGAGAAGAATGCATATTCTATAAATCTGCTAAAGGACAGAATGCATGGTTTAAGATGCTGAGCTCTTCCTTTGGAGACACAGAGGGTACTTAATGCAGAGATAGTCTAAGAATTGAAAAACCAGTATTAGCAGTGGGGCAGCAAGTTCTGAAGTCTTAGGATTGGTATCATTTATAATCAGGCCTGCTCTCCGCAGTGGGTTTGAGCTCCAGAAGCCAAGCAGAGGCTGCAGGACAGGGAGCTGAGCTGTAACTGCAGTTGCAGGAGGGGTCCCGTTGGCAGTGCAGGAGCAGCTCCCTTGTCCATCAGCAATGTGCCCGCTCCTCCCGCCTGCTGCCAGTCCTTCCCTTGCAGTGCCAGCAGGAGCTGCTCCCTGCCCCTGGCCAGCTCCTTTGCCTCAGTCCCTTCCAGTGCTGGCACTACAAGCTCCCTCTTGCCTTGAGCCAAATGCCTGCCTGCACCTTGGGCTGGCTTTGCCAGGTCTCTTTTCCCAAGTGTTTGACTCCCAGACTTAGCCCCAGCCCATTGCTTATTTCCATCACCAGGTAGTTTCACACAATGAACCGTTTCAGTTTTTCCTCAGCGGTGGATCATTGAGATTGTGGTGTTTTCTTGCACCCAAAGTCCTGTTAAGACCAAGAACGAGCTGTTTCTGCACCTTAGTTTCTTACTATTCCATCACCATTTTATTCCACACTGAATGCCTAAAGAAAATCTATCCTTTTCCTTACAAAGCTTAGGCTGCAGCTTAGTGCAAATATGTGTGTGTCCTGGTTTGAAAAGACCGCTGTGCTAGGGAAAAGCAGAGCCTTCCTTCAAACTGGAGCTAATAAACCCCTCGCTCTAAATTAGTATAATTTTGAAATTAAAGGGCTCTGAGGGAAAGATATGGGGATAGGAATAAGAGTTCTTTCCTAGTCCATCTAACAAGACACACAAAACAAAAACAAGTATGAAATCAAGAATAAACAGAGCAGTAAGCCAGTTCCAGCCCTTCTTGGCCGCAGGCTCCCTTCCCTGTGCTGCAGTTACCGGTGCTGGGCAGGGGCAGATCCCGCACAGCTGCAGGAGTGCTGGGGGTGAGAGCAGGGCTGTCCCAGATGGGAAAGGGATGGAGCAGAGACTTTTGCTCACTGTGTCGCTCGTGGTGCTCAGCAGGGTGCTTGGAGACAGCAGGCTGAAGCGAGAAGGCAGCAGTGCTGGGTCCAAGAACAGCAAAGGTGGCTCCCGGCGTTGGGATGGCGGGGTCAGGCAGCAGCAGCGCAGCAGCAGCAGCAGCATCCTGTGACTGCAAGAGCGAGACAGGGAGCAAATGCCTTCCCCCTTCTTTACCTGCTTCTGACCGTGCGGTGTTTCCCCATTTCCCCCCATGCCTTCTAAAGAAATCTGAAGAAAAAATGAAATGGAGTCACACCCTCCCCAGTCACTAGCCATCAGTGCTGCTGGGCATGTCAAGGGGAAAAAATTCCACAGAGAGATTAGGAAAACAAACCAACCCCCAACAGTGTGAAAAGAGAATAAATGTCATCATCCCCTTATATTTTTTTCCCTCCCCTCCCCAGGCAGGGTGCTGCCTGAGGGGCTTCTAGACATGGACCACAACTCACAGACAAATAACCTCAGTCAGCTTCTATTAGCCACAGATTGACAGACCTGTGAGGAATTGGCTGCCACAGCCTGTCACAAATTCACCAAAGATTAAGGATGAGTGAAGAAATAGGGACGAACATTGAAGTGGTCGCTCATCATGGAAATGAGAAGTGCCCCATAGCCAAAGTCAGTTTCAAATGGAAATTGATCACAGATTGTTACAACTGCCCTGCTTATATATGATGACCAAATTCATTACCAAGATGCCTACAGAATGGCACAACTCTGCTGACTCTATAAAGATAGAAATATCCATTTCAGTTCCCACAATCAAGCCTGTTCCAGGTCACCGAGTACTGCCCACATCTATTTCTATATATGTGTATATATGGATGTTTGTATATAAAGAACCAAACATCAATGGAATGATCAGAAAATCCACAGAGCTGGAGTTCTACGCTCCCTGGAGTCCCGGAGTTTTCTCAGCTGGCTTTGCCTGGCAGTTCTCAGGGAACGTGTGGCTCTGCTGCCATCCCAAATCTGCGCTTTCCTTGCCCAGCCTGAGTGCACGTGGGGCACGGGCTGGGCATGGCTGGAGATTTCCATGGCCAAAATCCCCCAGCATCATCACCTTTACACCTGCCCATTGCTTTGGATAGCACAAAGCACTCAACACCCAGCTCAGCTGGCAAATGTCATTTCTTGCAGATTGCTACAGCCCCACTGCTGGTGGACAAACACACGAGAATCGATTTCAATTGAAAAATGTCATTTATTACCAATTGCTGCACCCGAGTTGACAATACAGAACTAGACAAATCTCAGTTAACGTTAAAAAAAGAATTTATTACATGAGTACAACAATGCTATGCAAAAACATACAAATATCAACTTCAGTTAACAAAAACTTAATTTATTGCCAAACTCTACAACTCACTATTACACAAAGATCAATTAGGTATTTAACAACTTAATTTATTGCACACAAGCCTACAGCCCATCGAAACACACAAAAATATGCATTCCCTCTCTAAATAGCCCTACACTAAGAATCCAACAGATAAGTTATACAACTATACTACTTCATACATGTTTAAATAGAATTTAATACGTATAAATAAATACATATATAACTATAACAATCTGTAGGTTGTTTATTTTGTGTGATCAATATTTATTGTTTACATATCACATATTACATACTATATGTAAGTAGATATATAAACCAAACCAATCAATATATAAATACCACTCTAGAAATCTAAATATCATTGCAACTGCATCAAAGCAAATATACAGCTAGACATCTCCACACATCTGTAAATGCAGTTATACACAGAACTAGATCCATACACATGTAAAAATATAAAAATAGAACACATATACCTATAGAAATACCAATATACCCATTTAAAAGAGTCATATATCTATAACTGTATCAGTGTAAATAGATACCTACACAACCAAAAACCCAGGAAATGGAACTAAATTCAGATATAACATACAAGCATACTTAAGATACATATATACACATACATACATGCATGCGATTACACATATATATGTATATATACAAATATATACACATCACATCCATAAATAAAAAAGACATATGGAAAATTCCTATACAAAAAGCAACCTACACATGTAAATATCCATCTAATTATCCCTTTCTATGTGCCAGTCCATATATCTTTAAAGAGAACTCTAAGCAGAAAATGGGATTCCAGCAGCGCCATCTTCAAAGCCTCTCCCTCTGGCTCTTGGTCCTGTGCAGAGCAGTTCTCCTGGACAGGGAGAGCAGACGGGACATCTGGGAAGCAAAGGGAAGACTGAGTCAGGAGCAGGGCCTTTCCCTTGGCAGCAGCTGCACTTCCATCAGGGAAGAGAAAATCTCAGCGCCTCCCCAGGAGGGCTGGAAAGGAACAGCAGGCCGAGGGGCCAGGGTGTGGCGAGCGCAGCGCGGCGGGACTGTCCCGCAGCCCCGGCACAGCCGGCACAGCTCCCGGGCCCTGCCGGCACAGCTGCCTTGCCCCAGGACAGCCCCTGTGCCGGCCGGGGCAGCTGCGCCGAGCAGCCCCAGCACGGGCAGGGCCGCTCCTGTCCCTGTGCCGGGCACTGCCCACGGCCACAGCCCACGGCACCCTCACCCCACCCTGCCTCAGCGGCCCTAGGGCCTCACCCAGGCTCTGTGCCAGCAGCAGCTCCTGCTCCTGCTCGCGGCCTTCAGCTTCTCCCTGCTGGCTCCTGTCCGTCCTCCTGCTGTCTTCAGGGTTTTCAGTGCAGCTGAGGCCAAATCAGAGGCTCAGGAATTGGTTCCAAGGCCTGGCAGAGCTGCAGTCCCGGACCCCTCTGTGCTCCCTGCTGGTCCCTCCATCCCCTCAGCCCCGCCATGCTCTCGGCAAACCCCGAGTCCCCTTCAGTTTCTCCAGACCCCGCACTCCTCTCACCCCCTCAGTCCCTTCTCACCCATCCCCTCCCCTTAGATCCGTCACCCCCTCAGCCTGTGCCACTTCCCTGTCCCCTCAGTGCCACCATCGCCCTCAGCTGCCCCACACCCTCAGCCCCAGCAGCACCTCAAGGTCACCGTCCCTTCAGTGCCAGCGCCTCCTCAGCCCCTCAGTCTCACCATCCCTCAGCAGCTCCTCAGGGGACTCTGCCTGGGGCCACCGGCAGCTGCCACCGCTCCAGGGACACCCGGGGCTGGAACTGCTGCTCCGCCCGGCCCGGCCCCAGCTCGGACCCAGCACAGCAACAGGGGACAGAGGACACAGGGGACAAACAAGAGATTAAGAAGGCATCTGTGGAGGGAAAGAGGTAGAGAAGGACTGTATTTGAATATATATCAATTTCTGTAATGAAACTCCCAAATATAAATAAAACTATGCCTATTTATAAACTTAACTATATATATGTAAATGTAACTATACATCTCTATAAATGCATCTAGGCACATCTATAATTTCACATATAAAAATATAATTATGTATTGAATAATAATTATGTAATTAATAATTATCTGCGAAGCAAAGGGAACACTGAGTAATTCTTGGCCCTTGTGCACATTTCCCTTGGGCACCAACTGTCCTTCTGTCAGGGAATGTTCAAGATGGTCTGAAAGGCAGACTCTCACTTGGAATTTGAAGTCTGCTCTTCAGAGAACAGGGACCCCTCTAAATGTTCAAAACAGTGTAAAGGATTGAAGTCTCTTGACATACTCTCAGTGGTTGCAGTGCAAATGGCACTCATTGGAGCTTGAAACACAGACTGTCCCAGCTCCCAAAGAGAAGCCCAGCCTTGCTCTTTCTCTGTGCTGACAGACACACCTTAGGTCTCACTAACCTGGGGTCATTCAGTGGTTTAGAATTCTGCCCTGACTTTCTGCTTTTTTTTCCTCTTCAATTCTACACCAGTTGCTCAGTCTGACCTCCCCTGTAACCCTGCAGAAAACTTATCCAAGGAAATCAGCAGAAAAATTGGGACACCAGACTTGGTGACACAGCTCCCACAAGGTCAGTTTTATTCCTTGCTCTCTTGCCATAGCACAGGACTCAGTGTCAGAGCCTCTGGAGAGGGGTGAAGAGCAGGGCTTGGTGGGAGTTTTGTCAGTGTAGGATCTGAACTAAAGGCAGCAGGAAGCACCAAGTCTGCAGACAAGAACTCAACTCTTCTGATCTCCCTTCCTGCCAGAGGCAGGCTCAGAGCAGCTGTCTCACACCTCTCTAAACCAGTGGGGGCTCTCTCCTTACCAGGCTCCTCACGCTCTGGGGAACTGTTCCCACAGCTCTTGGTGCCACATGAAGCTTCTGCTGCTGCTGCTGCTGCCCTGTTCAGCTCATCCTCTCCTGAACACTCAGGGGCAACATTAACATTCCCCTTGAAAGAAAAACAGAAAGAAAGAAATCCAAAGATGACTCACTACTTTCTTGGAATCATATCAGAGATACAGGAACTCTCCTTCTCCACTCCCAGAGGATGTGGAGCACAGGGGGGAACACTGCCCACACAGTTCACATGACAAACATTTGAAACTCAGGATTTGGGTGGTCAAGATGAAACTGAAGGTTGTACAAAATGTTCCTTGAAGCAAAATGCAGAAAATCAGAAGACACCAAGTGAGAGGACGTGCCCTCACATTCTCACCCAGGCTCATCCCAGGAGCTGCAAGAAATCAGCCAGCAGAAAGCCAGGGGCCCTCCTTGTTGACAACACGGATGTCAGCAAGGGCAGAGCTCGCTCCCAGCACTGCCCAGGGCTCTGTGCTGCAAATCCCATGAAAAGAACACATCTCATTTCTGTCTGGGAATCTCACCACCCCCACCCAACAGCTCACACAATCCATCACCAGGTGGTGCTTTTTGGAACTCTCTGCTGCTGCCCCATGTATATGACCCAGGAAAACATTTAGGCTCCTAGGATATTTCCAGGATCATATCTTCCAGTGCCAAAACTCTGTAAATCTGGAGGGTAAAAAAAAAAAAACAATCCAACCCATCTCTTCTGCAATAGCCCATCTATCAGAACCCAAAAGATTCTAAAGATGGTTCAGAGCCTGCAATGTTTTCTTTTAATAAAATGCTTTTGAAAACTGCTGTGTGTGTGCTGTGTGTGAGTTTACAGAAGACAAAAGAAATTCCACTTCAGAATAAAAAATAAGCCTGACCTCCCTCAATCATAAATGTACTGCAGCCAGTGGGGTCAGCACACCAACAGAAAGAGAGGCATTCTTTGGCCTACATTTATAATAACTGATAAAAGGCCTTCTCAACACTTCAGGCAAGTCTGGCAAGAGCTAGACAATCAGGATTCCTCATCCAAAGATTGAATCTGTCAATTAAAAGGACAGAAAGCTGCAGCTCCAGCCCATCCCCAAATACGGCTCTGGGAGCGCCCACACGCAGGGCACGGCTCACACAGCAGCAGCAGCTGCAGCCCAGCCCTCGCTTTGCCTTGGCCTTCCAGCACAAAAGAGGCACAGCCCACATCTGCTCCTGGAACTGAGGCACCTCTCACATGCCCCTCCCTGCACGGGACACTTGGCCTTCAGTGGCATTCTCCAAACACTCTTCTTTCCCATCAAACCAAGCCTGTTACAACCTACAAAGCATCACCATAAATGCTCCTGCATGAGGCATTCTTCCCAGGAAAAGGTGGAACCAAACGCAGCCAACACAGGCTCGCTCCATTCAGTCTCACTAAGGAGGGGAGACTGTTTCATCCCTATCCTTTTAGAGGTCTTACTTTACCAAGAATAATTAGATAATTCTGTAACAATGAAAGAAATTAACTTGAAGAAACCTTTGCTTCTCAGCCACATAACACAGCTCAAAAGCTCTCAGTCCAGCCTCTTTTATTCCCATCCAATGGGGTTACCTGAGCAGAAGGAGAATTTTGAGGCAGGGATCTCCTGATCTCCCGAATCACTTTTTCTATTTCAAGGGCTAGCTGTGATTCCTCTTCCGCAGCAGCAGCATTCCATGCCGAGCTGGAGGCCGTCGATGCTGCACAACCAGCACTACCAGGTGGAACACTGGGGGCTGAAGTGCCCGGTGTGGCTGCAGGAATCCAAACACATTGGTCAGGCTCCACAAGGTTGCTTTGAGACACAGAGCTCTATTGCTGCCTTGGATCAACTATCCCAGGAAGCGCACAGGAAATCCAGGAACAGAATCTTTTGGCCTTCCAGGTTCCCTCTTCCTAGTAGACTTGAGAATTTCTGCCTCACAGTGACATAGCATTGTGGAAAAATACTTCAAGCGGTCACTTTTCATGACATTTTGGAAAAGCAAAGCCAGAACTCTTTTCCCACCTGGCGAATTGGAGCCTGGGAGCTGCTGCTCCCTGTGGAGCTGCTGCAAGCTGCAGGGCTGGATGCTGCGCACCTCCCGGTCGGCCGGAGGCAGCTGCTCCCCGCAGAGCTCCTGCGAGCGGCTGGGGGCCCCTTCCCGCCCCAGCGGCAGCGGCCGCGCCCTGGGCAGCTGCTGGGAGCCGCGGGCCGGGCGCCTGCGCCCCTCCCGCCCCGCCGCCGGCCGCTGCCTGTTGGCCGCGCTCCGGCGCTGCAGGCGCAGCAGCAGCTCGGGGCGCTCGCGGCGAAAGCAGGGATGGTGTAGTGCAGCCAGGCCCCGGCATCGCCCGGCACGGCTGAGCCGAGCCAGCCCGGCACCTTGCGGGAGCCGTAGCGGTACAGCTGGCGCAGGAAGCTGCGGAACTGCGTGGCCCTGAAGGTGCGCGGGGCCGGAGCCTGGGAGCGGTCGATGAGCAGCCCCTGGGCCCGGCTGTCCCAGCGCACGGAGCGGACGCGGGCTCTGTTCGCCAGGCGCCACAGCTTGGCGGGGACGAGCGCGGCAGAGCCGAGGCTGGCCGGGCAGCGCGGGGCCAGCTGCAAACCCTTCCTTGCTTCCTCTGCCTGCAGCCATCCTTCTGCCTCGGCTTTGCGGCGTGACCCCAAAGCATCAAGGCAAGCGCAGGAACTTTCCGAAAGGGCTCCAAGCTGAGTAATCCCGTAGGAAACTCTTCTTCTCTGTCCAGTGAAAGCAAAATCACTCCGTGTTCGGCATAGCTGAAGGGAGGAAAAAGATGTTTGATTGGGTAGCTTCACTGTTTTGGTTAGGGATACAGAGTTCCCCACTTGCAAGCAGACAAGGTCAAATGGGAGAAGGCGAAATGTAAAGAGAGAGAATTCAAAACATTATTTTTGTTAGTTTTCCTGCCGACTGTCTGATTCAATGAACAATGTACCCTTTTCCTATGCAAACAGCAATGTAGCCATGCATGTTCATATCCATGCCCTGGTTTCCTTCTTTCAGCTTCCTTGGGGAGGAGGAACTCTGGCTGGTTATGGAGTACATGGATGGAGGCGATCTGAGCGATGCCAGCAGCAAGACCTTCCTGTCTGAAGATGTGATGGCAGCTGTCAGTTGAAAGGTCAGGGATGCCACAGGTGCTTCCAAGGGCCTGGGCAGGATTATCTGGGAGACTGGGCACAGACCTGGAGAGATTTATGTAGCAAGCTTTGTTTCTGTGTTGCTGGTATGCTATGGGAAATAAAAGCATCTCATGTGAGTTATCTGCCAGTGTCCCAGAATTCACTCTATTCCTGCACTCTTAGTTCCTGCTGTTGTCTTCTTACCCTGTCTTTTGTATTTTGTTTGTATTTCTCCACCCTGCCTCTTTAAATGCTTCCCTTGAGCCTCTCTGCACTGCATTCTTTGCCTGTAAAAGCAAAGGTGCTGGTGGCAGGATTTGAAAGAAACAGCAGAATAAAGAGAGAGGCTCTTTTCTCTGGTCCTCAGCTGAAGAAGATTATAGTTCACCCAAAATGCTGTTTGTTTCTGAGCACATCCACTGCACCAGCAGTCATTCTGCCTGGTTTGGGGACAGTCTACAACAGCAGAAGCTGTTACTCTTTCAGAAGCTGACTTGCCTTTCCCTAGAAAGATCCTGCTCTGCTGGTG
Source organism: Erithacus rubecula (assembly GCF_903797595.1). Lineage (NCBI taxonomy): Eukaryota > Metazoa > Chordata > Aves > Passeriformes > Muscicapidae > Erithacus > Erithacus rubecula. The sequence continues at coordinate 29,296 of NW_027635917.1, forward strand.
TTGGAGCAGCCAGCTCTTCCTGTCAGTGGCTCTGTGTTCTGCCATTACTCCTCATTTCCTTGGAAAAGGAATCATTTAGAGTTGTTTCCTTTCCTGTGAGATGAACTCACATCACTATTTTTTGCCCTCCTGTTCCTGTTTTCCTTCCCAGTTCCTGCAAGGACTGGATTTTCTTCACGTAAACCACGTGATCCATCGGAATGTGAAGAGCTGCAACATCCTTCTCAGAACCGATGGCTCTGTCAAGCTGGGTCAGTACATTCTTGGTCAGGGCAGTGTTCCAGGCATGTGGGGTGTGGGGTTGCTTTGAGTGAGGGCCAGCTCCCCAGAAATGGTGCTGGTGGGAGTGCAGGGGCACCTGCTTTGAGCTGGAGGTGCAGTTGGTACGTGCACAGAGGTATGATGAGGAGCCACAAGCAGTCAAGAGTGGTGTTGGTCTGTGTGTGTCCCTTCCAGAGAGAGGCAGATCCAATCTCAACCTTCAGGGAAGTAAAGGCCCTGCTGTGAGCAGCGTTTAAAAACCTGGGTTTTTTGGAAGTGGTCAATTCCCTCCTTCCTTGGCTAAAGCCCCAAGGAAATTGAGCATGAACAGTTCTCCAGGAGATTCATCAACAGCACATTCATTGACATAGAGTGGGGAATTCTTTTGCTTAAATCCCAGTTTGAGCTGGCTTTCATGGTGTGTTGTTTTCTCCACATCTGATTTGGCCTCTTTGCTCAGCTCACCCCTGAGCAGAGCAGACGGAGCTCAGTGGCTGGCACTTGTGGATATATGGCACCTGAGGTCATGGCAGGTCAGCCATATGGCCCCAAAGTGGACATATGGTCTCTGGGAATTGTGGGCATTGAAATGGTGGAACAAGAAGTTCCTTGCCAGAGCCAAACTTCTGTCTGGGTAAGGTGCAAATACTTAGTGATCTGTCTTTCTCACCTGTTCCATGTTCTGTGTGCCACTGGACAAAATCCCATTGCCATCTGCTGGCACCACTTCAAAAAAATCTCTCTTTCTAAAAATGTCCCTGCAGCACCTCAGCATCTGCTGTAGTTTTGCTTGCATCAGATTTCCTTTTGCCACATAAAGAAGCTGAAACTTTCAGACTGCCTGGAAACACAGCTGCACGTATTTCCTCTTTGTGTGCCCAAACAGGCATTTTCCTTTCAATACATTTGTGCGTGCATCTTAATGTGTTTGTGTGGAATATGAGATTCCAAATGTTTGTTTTCTTACCTGAGGAATACCTGGTGGATTTCCTTTATTTCTTCCAATTCCCATTGTTTACTGGAACAGGACAAAAAGCTTGATGAGTTTTGGTTTATGACAGCTATGATTAAGAGACCAACAACCACTGCAGAGATGCCTTTCATGTACTAATTAGTGGAAACAGAATTACTTAATATAGAAAAGTCCCTCTTCAAAGAAGGCTGTCAAGCTGGTGCAAACCCTCAAAGAAGAAATGTTTTTGCTAATGTAGTTCCCACTGACTGGGTCAGTCAATGAAATCAGCTGCCAAGGCAAGATCCCTTGGATCTTGAAAAAACTGTGTCTGCTTTGGGGTTTGGGTGTTTTGTTGGTACAGGAAAGTCATCTCTGCCTCTCTGCCAGGGCAGAAACTGCCAGTGCAGAGTGGAGGTCAAACAATGGCATCTGGGAGAGCAGTTACAGATGTGAAAGAAGCAGGTGGAGCCTCGTGTTTCCTTTTTCTCCAGGCTCAGCACATGACAGCCACAGGAGGGACCCCACAGCTGCAGCAGCCCAAGCTCTTCTCGCCTTTGCTGCGGGACTTCCTGAGCTGCTGCCTGCAGACAGACGAGGCACGGCGCTGGTCTGCCAAGCAGCTCCTGCAGGTAAAATGCAAAGGGGCTGCAGTGAAACAGTGTCTGAGGGATGGGCTCCTCCTGCACTGAAGTCCAAGGCATCAGATGACCCTTCCTCCTCCCCACCTCCAATCTTGTTGCTGTTCAAGTGAAAACGGTGAGGAGTCCTAGACTGGGCTGGGTGGGCTGGCAGGGAGCTGTAAAAGTCATCTGGTCCAACCAGCCTGCAATGAGCAGGGACATTTTAAAGTAGAGATCAGGTTGCTCAGAGCCCCTTCCCACTGGAGCTGGAATGTTTCCATGGATGGGGCATTTGCCATGTGGTTGTAAAACCTGTACCATTGTTGAAGCATGGGTCATAGACGCACTCAAACTCAATCCACTTTTCACTTAAAAATATTACTCCTGTCTTTGAAACACCACTTTGGAAAGTCGTGGTCCATTACTCTTTTTTTTTTTTTTTTCCCCTTTTTGCAGCATCAGTTTGTAACATCAGCCAAGCCTGCATCCAGCCTGGTGCCACTGATCCTGTCTCTGAAGACGTGGAAGAAGAACGCGAGTGGCAATCCATCCAGAAACATTTTCTCCAATACCAGCCTAGGCTAGGATTGTAGAGTAGGATTGCAGATAAATAAATAAAGTTTATGAAACCTCAACTCATTTGGAAGATTCCCCTCCTTCTGCCATTTTCTCCTCTAACCTTCCTCTCCTATTTTCACTCACATTTCTCACCATTTTCCCCTCAGTTTTATCATCCTTTTCCACTCAGGTTTCCTACCATTTCTTCCCTCACATTTCTGTCCTACTTCCACTCACATTGCTCACACTTGCCACCTCATGTTTTCTGATATTTTCCCCCCTCACATTTCTTCACTCACTGGTTCCTGTCAGTGACTGTTTCTCTTCAATACTTGATGGGCTTGTCTTCTTTTATTCCTGCAATCCCCTACTCAAAATAACTTGAAGAATCCCATTAAGAACAACGTGAACCACAAAGGACTTCCAGGTGCAGTTTTGGTCAGTGTTTCCATTTTAGAGTCTTCATAGTGTTCTAAATTAATAGGTACCCTGAGGGATACACATTCCAGGTGAGCAGCCACTGCACAGTCCACTTCAAGTAGATCCCATCTCTGTCATCATCAACACACAGTCACCATGGCTCCGGCATGTGCGAAACAGGCTGTGGTGGCAAATGCCATTGGCCCTCTTTTGAAAGGGGAAAAATAGAAAAAAAGGAAAAGAAAAAGATTTTCTTTTAAAACATTTAAACAATGCAGTTTCTTCCTATTTCCATCTATTTGAATTGCCTTGACACCAAAATACTGCCAGCGGACATTATGAACTGGCTGGTGGATGTTGGTGTGCACACACCAAGGTGCCACACTGTCTGTCCCCCAGCTGTCTGTTCATGTCCATTTAAGCAGAGGGCTGAAAAGGGGATTCTGCCTGCCCCGAGCTGCTCCGGGGCCAGGGCTGGGCCAGCAGAGGCTGAGAGCTCACTGGGAGGGACAGGCTCAGCCCCGGGCACCATCTTGTGTGTGGTGCCTCAGCCCCGGCCACCATCTTGTGTGTGGTGCCTCAGCCCCGGCCACCATCTTGTGTGTGGTGCCTCAGCCCCGGCCACCATCTTGTGCCTCCACCAAGTCCAGCTCCAAAGGGAACGGGTTGCTGTTTTGCCAGCAGGCAGGGTCAGCACCAAAGAAAACAACACCAGTTTATGGAATAAGTGTCATTTACTGCAGTGCAAAACACCAAAGAAATACAAAAGGATAAACTAAGGAATGCACTGCATTATTGCACAAAAAAATTGCCCGAGGCGATTAAGAAACGGGCATCACCAGTTACCTTAATACTTGACCATAGTCCTGACACACACGTCACCTGGGGAGCCTCAGTCAGGATTCACACCAGCTTGTAGGGAGTTCTATTTGGAAGGGGAGTTAGCTCTATCTATACTATTTCGAAGGATTATTACATGAAAGGAATCTCTGCACTGGTTGCTGGTCCCTTTAGCATTGCTTCCACTCAGCAAAAATCAAGTTTTTTATTCTCTTCTTGAAAAAAAATACAGATGCAGAATCCATTTAAAATAGACAGAAATAACAATGGCAAGAGGCCCAGGAGTCTCCATGAAAACACCCCTCACAACAGAACAGCTCAGTGCTATTACTGAAATAGATGGTGACCAGAGACTTTGTTACTTTCCTCTTCAAGCCAGAGCAAAATTTCCTTCACTTCTCCCACACAGTCAGAGGTTACAAAGAAGGTTTTATCCTGTGCCTCTGCAGCTGAGCTCAGCCACTGGACATTCTGAGGAGCTGAAATGCTCACTGTCATTAGAATTGTGCAAGCCAGGGATGGCCCAGCTCCTGCATAAAGGAACACAGCACTGGCATCAACCACAGCCCTTGGATCCCAGCCACAGGCACCTGACTGCAGCTCATCAACTTGTTAAAGTGCCAAGAAACAGCCAGGGGCTTGGTGTGCAATTCTAGTTGCAGTCGGAGAAAAACACATCCTAAACTTCCTGGCATCATGCATTTTGAATCGTGCACATGCAATCCCTAATTCCCATGGAATAACGGCAGTCCGGGCATTGGTAGTTTGGACATCTTCCGTTCCCCTCCCAATTCCCATGGAATTGCAGCATCTTGGGCATTAGAAATTTAGAATTGTCCTGATGTCCTCCCAATTGTCCATAACAAAATGCACTATGGGTGTCAGGAGTTATGAATCCCCCTTAGCCTTGTTAAATTCCAATCATATTCCCATGGAACAGCTACATTCCAGGTGTCCAGAACTGAGAATCATCCAATTCCACTCCCATATTCCCATACTCCCATACTCCCATACTCCCATACTCCCATACTCCCATACTCCCATACTCCAGCTCCTCTCACAATTTTCCTTGGAATAATGGGATTCCAGGTGCCAGGAATTTTGAACCATCCATATGCCCTCTGATATTCCCATGGAATTACAGCATAGCAGGCATTGGGAATTTATAATTTACCAGTTCCCCTCTCAAATTCCCAAGGAATAACAGAATTCTGGGTGTCAGATACTTGGAATCCTTCAGCTCTCAAATCCTCATGTAATAAGAGCATTCCAGGTGTCTGACAATCCTGCAGTTCCTGCTATTGACAATCCTCCGTCCTAACATTCCAGGTATCAGGAATTCTTACTCCTCCAGGTCCCATCCCAAAATCCCATGGAATAATGATATTCTGGGTGTTGGCAATCTTGAATTCTCCAGTTCCTGCCATATACTTTCATGGAAGCATGACATTCCATGTGTAAGGAAATATAGAATACCCCATAAAGCGTCCCAAAATCCTAGAAAATTCCCACGGAATAATAACATTCCAGGTGCCAGGAACTGAGATTTCTCCAATTGCTCTCCAAAATTCCCACCAACACCATGGAATTACAGCATTCTCAGCAATGGGAATTTGGAATCATCCAGTTTCCCTCCAGATTTTCCATGGCCTTGTGGCAATGGAAGAACAATTACCATAGAACTGGACTGGCCAAGTTACCATGGGATCCCTTCTCCCTCAGTTACAGTTTACAATCAAACTAATGAATTGACAGGTAGAATGCAAGGACTATGGAAGAACAGACCCACCAAGGCAACACCCAATAACCCACCGGTGTGAGACAGCACCAGCCTTCACAGGTTTGTTAGGGCGTTGCTCCCAAATTTAGGAATTGCACAACTGCAACAGGCCGTTTCAAGCATCTCAGCCAAAATAGAATTGACTGCTAATTCAACAGCGGATGCTTTAAGACAACTACAAACAGAAACACACTAAAAGAAGTAGTCTTTCAAACCCACATGGTGTTAGATACAGTAAGAGCCAAATGGGAGGAGTTTGCATTCTAATTTATAGCAGTTGTTGCACTTCTATAGATAAGCCAGGGCAAAAGCCATCCACTGGCTATTTGAGCAGACAATCCTATAGAGCATGCCCAGGAAGCAGGGGTGGAAAGTTCAAGCCCGAGGAAGACTCAGGAGCCTTCACCCAAAACGACCAGCAGGAGGCTGGCGACCACCTGCTGCAGAAACCATGCATGTGTTACAAGGGCTCACATTGTCATGTCATTAGAAAATACGTTGCAGTGTGAAAGGTAGGAAAAAATAATTTGCACATTAAGTGAAAAACATATACAAGCTAGTACTGTGCAAAGAATGGACAAGTGATTTTGTTGTGGAGCAATGCTCCTCCCTCCGGGTATCAAATAAACAAATTCCTGCCCCATAGGCCTTCTACTATGGAGTAGTCCTGGTTTCTTGCCTCCTTTTCGGGCATCAGAATGCACTGGATTTCAGCATCATCCTGCCCAGGAAAGAATTGGGTCCATGTCTGCATCCCTATTTCGGACTGTACAAGAACACTGTGGACTTCTTCCCATTCTACCTGGAACTGGGCAACAGTGCCCAAGTTCAGCTATTACAGCCCTGCATGGAGAGACTTTAATTAATCTAGGAAGAGTTTCCAAAGGCCTTGTGTGCGATCCTTGCTTGGTACCTTTAGTCATAATTTGTGTCCCGAGAATGTTGGAATGAATTTCTCTTTTGCAATGTGTTTGCTGATCTTTGTTTTTGGAAATGGAGAAGAGATTTTTGGAAGCTTTATTTATTGCAGTGCTTGAAGTTCCCTGTTTGTGGCTTTCCACTGCAATGCTCAGCAGGCACACAGTTCTCTTTGGATATGAGCTAGCAGCACCAGACACGCAGCAACTGGAGCACTGAACATCAGAGATTGGGCTGATGTTTTTGTTAGAACACAAGAAAACATGCCAGTGTCTCTGTACAATCTAGTTGTACTGGGAAACTCAGCTGCTGATTGTGTTCTGGTGCTCCTGCCAATCCCTCCCAAAATTATTTCAGAAATTATTTCAGGACTAACAGCTTCTGCCTTCTGACAGACACCAAGTGTTGCCAGGATTTGCTCCAGCGCTCCTGCCAACAGCCCCTGTAGCAAGCAGCACAGTCCCCAGTGTGTGTGGGCTTTGGCTCCCTCTGGCACAGAAGCCCCCCGGGGTACAGGTCTCTGGGGCAGGAGCCGGGCACCAGCGCTGCCAGGGCTCGGGGGGTGGCAGATCTGCTTGGGCAGGGACTCAGCCACGCCTGCTGCTTTCAGTGTTCACAGGTCCCAGGGGTCAGAGCAGCATTCCTGCCCTTGCCCACACGTTCCTGGTCTGTGTCACAGCCACGGGTTTAGGATGGCCACCAGCCGAGTTGTGTCCCAAGGAGGCCAAGCCAGCTTGTGTGCAAGGCCCCGTGCCCTTCCTGCTGCAGCTGCGTCGGCAGCCCTGGGGCTCCTTCTGCTGCCCTGAGCCCACAGAGCAGGGCAGCGTTTGCCCATGGTTTGAGCCATTCCCAACATTGCTGTCGGGCTGCTTAAGCATTTGGGGTGAGGGATTCCTTGCAACCTGGGCCACTTTGGGTGGGCTGGGGGCAGCTCCAGGGCCAGTGGCAGTTCATGCAAGGGCCGTTAGTGACACCGTGCAGCACGGTCACCATGGCATGGAACACGACAGGGTGTCAACGGACCCTTGGTGACATGTGGTGATATAGGAGCTGTTGGAGACACGGCCACACCACAGTGCTCAGAGCACGCGAGAGGACAGGACGGGACAGAGCGGTGCCGTGAGGAGCCCCCACACAGCGCACTCGTTCCTGCCTGACCCGGAGCTTCCCTGAGTGTTACTCCTGCAGCTGACTTTGCAGCCAGACTGCGGGAGTGTTTGCCTCACAACTTTCCTGAGGAATCTCTCTAGCAGGTGCTCGTGAGGCCAGACTCCAGCATGGCAGCATTTCTCAAGATCTTCAGACTGTTCTGCAGAATAAAAAGGAGAGGAGCTAGAGTTCACCCAGCTCAACAGCCTGAAGAGCCAGAGCAGTCTCAGCCAAAGCAGGATGGTGAGTGGCAGAGCTGGGCCACAGGGCTGATGGCTCCTGCCAGCATGGTGATATCCCATCCCATCCCATCCCGTCCCATCCTGTCCCGTCCCGTCCCGTCCCATTCCATCCCATCCCCTGAAGACATGCCCAGGGACAGGAGGGAAGAGGGGCCTTGCAGACGCCCTGCAGCACCCTCGCTCCATCCCCTGGGGCATCCCGGGGCTGTCCCTGCCTGGGGAGTGCAGGGCTGGGCTCTGTTCTCTGGCCTGTCCCGCAGCCCCTCAGCTCTGGCTGCGCTCGCTCTTTGCCAGGAGCAGCCATGGAACAGACACAGGAGCAGGAATCCACCGGTGGCCTCTTTCCCAGAACAGCACAGGTACCTGCAGCCATTCCCACCTGGGCTGGGCCTGCTGTCACTGCTCAGCCCTGCACAGTGTTTGGAGCACTCCATGGAACATCCCTTTCTTCCTGCCCTTTTGTTCTCCTGCTGCACTTGCAAATTCATCAAATGCATTTGGTAGGAAGAGACCAGCACCACGGGCGCTGGCTCCATGGAGAACTGTGACAGCTCCACCACCAACTCCAATGCTGCCCTGCTGAATATGCTTGGAGAAGAGGGTTTGCCAAGTCCAAAGCAAGTAAGCAGCCTGAGGCAAGGGTTTGATCCTTCCAGGACTTGTTAGGCCTCCCAAGCCACTGGGGCCTGCTTGTCCCTGTCAGCCTTTGAGGCCATCACAGTGTGGTGGGAAGGGAAACACTTCTCTGGGGAAGCTGGGGACGTTACTACCTCTGGCAGCTTTCCAAGTCTCCCCGTGCCTTCTTCAGGTGCCTGCCATGGTGAAATACATCCACCAGTGGCTCATGGCCAATGAGTCTGATGAGCACAGGCTGGACAGGAAACTGCTGGATCTCACCGAGGCGCAACCCACTGATGTGGTGATGACTCTCCTGAGTGTGGCCCCATCGTGTGACAGGTATGGGAGGGCTCAGGGCTCACCAGCCCATCACCCTGTACAGCCTGTTCCAGGTATCTGACCAACAGAGAGTTGCAGGGCCCACTGGCTGCTCCCTTTCCCTGCCCCGGCATGTCAGCCCCCGAGCCTGCTGCCATGCTCCCTCCCTGCCCCTCAGGAGCCTGTCCCCACAGGACTGGACTGTCTGGGTGCTGCCAGCAAGGGACAATGGGCAGAGGCAGAGCTGGCATCCAGCTCAGGCCCCTGCTGCTGCCCAGTCCCTGGTGCTTTGTCTGAGACCGCCCTGAGACAGAGCTCTGACCCTGCAGAGCTGCTGAGACCATGTGGAAGACCATCTTGTGCTCGAGCAGGACTGCGGAGTCGGTGCAGCTGAGACTCCTGGATGTGATGGGGAGCTGGCCAGAGCACAGCACGTGCACCTCCGATGGGGACACAACGAGAGTCTTTGCCCTGGCTGTGAGTTTCTGGAACTGGCCTTTGCTCACCCAAAGGCTGCCTCTCCAGCAGCTCTCCATCCTCCTTCCCCCACTGCATCTGCCAGCCTCAGGTGCTGGGCTGAATCCTGCCCTAGGGGCAGCTTCAGGGGCACCAGGCCCGGCGCTCCCCCTGAATCTCCCCTGGCCTCTCCCTGCCACGCACAGGGCCCTGACTCACGGACACCACGGCACTGAGCACCACCTCGGGCTGTTTGTCCTTTGCAGGCGACTGTGGTGACGTGGAAGATCCTCCAGGTGCCCTGCATCCCAGAGACAGTGATGAAGTTTTTGCCCCGCATATTTGTCCACCTGCTCTTCCAAGTGCTCTTCAGCACTCTGGACACACCCATGGAGGTCGATAAATTGTGGAAGGAATGCCAGCAGCAACATGGCCTTGCTGCCAGCCCCAACAGGTTCTCTGTCCCAGTTCTTCTGTCCCTGTCATGTCCCCAGGGAGGGAGCCAGTGCTCCCAAGGTGACCTGAGCTTTGTTCTACACAGGTTTGCAGTGCAGACCCTGAAGTCCCTGCTCTGCCAAATGCAGGGTGAGCGTGTGGTGATGGCAGTGGGGCGCAAGTGTGGCTGGGACACGCTGCTGTGTGTTGACACCCACCACTATGCCGTGGCTCTGCTGGCCAGGTGAGACTCCCTGCTCTCCACTGCCCCTGGCATTTTTGCTCTGTTCCTTGGGTGCCCCACACAGTGCCAATGGTCGTGGGCCAGAGCGCCTTGTCACTGAGGGACTGCCAAGCAGACTGGAAAAGGCTGGGAGAGGACAGTGCCCACAGGGAGCTACTCCCCAAAATGGCCCAGGCCCCCTTGCAGGATGGTGGGGAATGACCAGACCTCTGGGAATCAGTCCTGGGAGAGGTTTGTGGCCCTGGCTCACAGTCTTGGTTACTTTTCCTCCTGCCAGGGAGATGTCCTGTGTCTCCCCACGTCTGTGTTGCCGGATCTTTCGCTACCTTCTCCAGCTTCTCAGCACACAGGAGCCACGCTGGGATCTGCCTGCCCTGGCCTTCATTGTGGAGGTGAGCCTGATGGCCAGCGCTGCCTCGCTCAGCTGCCCCCCAGCTCTCTGGCCTCTCGTAGCCACAGCTGCCTGAGACGGTGCCCGTGCTTTGGGCTGCTGGCTGGGCCCAGCCCTGTGGGGTTCTGGGCTCCTGCTGGCCAGGTCCCTGTCACTGCCCTGTGCCTTTCAGGTCCTCAAGTACCAGGACTTGAGTGGAAGCAGTGGTAAACGCGTCCTGCAAATCTTGTCACGGCACCTGCAGAGCGAGTGCAGGGAGAAGCGTTACCTGGCACTCAGGGCCCTTCTCAAGCTCACTGATGATCCCTTGCTGGTGAGAAGGGGCAGTGCCTCAAGCTGCGCTGGTGAAAGCAGCCCCTTGTGTTGGACTGGGCTTCGTGTGCTGGGGCAGCTGCTCCCAGCTCTCCTGCCTCCCGCTTCAGCTGCCCGAGTGCTTCGGGACTGGCCTTTGGCCTCCGAGGCCTGACGCAGCAGGGTGGGGCTTCACAGACTTGTGTTCCACACAGGCAAGAAGGATGTGCAGCCTGGCTGAAAGCCTTGTGCAGCTCCTGGAGGAAGCAGATGGAGAAATAGTTAGGATGGCAGCGATGGTACTGAGCTTTACAGTATTTGAAAACAACATCCTGGTAGCCAGCCCCATCGCCCTGCATCTGGCTGAGGCGCTGCTGACACTCTTTGAACATGTAAGGCTCTGTGCCCCCAGCCAGGCACGGCCTCTGGGAGCAGCCCAAACACTTTGTGCCCTGTGGATTTGCAGGCCAGTGCATAGCTGAGCCCTGCAGCCAATCCAGCTGCTGATGCTGAGGTCTTTTTTCTTCCTTTCATGCAGGATACTAGCCAGGTGCAGCAGGTCTCCATACTGCTCTTCCATGCATTGATTACCATTCTGCTGGAAAAGGAAGAAAAGGCCCTAAAAACACAAGTGCAGCAGAGCCTGCTCCCACTCTTCATCCACTGCCATGATAAGAACCGCTGTGTGGCACAGGTTAGGACTCGTGGGCTGCCCGTGTCCCCCTGGGAGGGGGCTCGGCTGCCTCCTGCCCTGGCACCACCAGGGCTGCAGCCTCCTCCAGGCCTGGGCACAGGGAAGCGACTCCTGTGCCCTGAACTGCGGTGCCATCTCCGCATCTCTGCTGCTCTCCAGGCATCTTGGGAAACTCTGCATTGTGCAGCCAAGTTCCTGGAGAGAAAACATCTTAAAAAGCTTGTGAAGAAGAAGAAGCTGTGGAAGTTCGCTGAGTGCCTGGTAAGGAGGGCCTGGAAGCGCCAGGCTCAGGCTGGAGAAGCCCCCTGAGCGCGGCGCTCACTGTGTGCGCTTGGCAGCTGTGGCCCTGCCCAGCGCTGCACGCAGGGGCCGCACGGGCTCTTCTCCAGGCTCCTGCGGCCCCGAGCCGGGTGCCCACGGAGCCCCGGCCCAGCGGGGCTGCGGGGAGTGGTGGCACCGCGGCTCCCCGGGCAGCAGCCGGCCCTGAGCCCCTGCAGAGCCCGGCCCAGCGGCTGCTGGCCGCGCCTCAGGGCTGTGTGGGCAGGGGAGGCCGGGGCTGGGCGTGGGCAGTGCTGGGCAAAGGGGCAGAGCCCGCCCTGAGCCTTCCCTCCCGCCACTCTCCGCAGCTGGCAGAGGACAGGAGCCGAGTGGTGGAGCACGTGCGCCAGGCCCTGCCGTACCTGCAGAGCCCACAGGAGCCCCTGCGAGAGGCGGCCATCAGGTTCCTGGGTGAGCCCGGTTCCCTCCCCTCGTCGCCGCAGCTCGGCCCCAGCCCCGGCTGCTGCCCCGGCAGCTTCTGCCATCCGGGCCCGATGCCGTGGAGCCCCGGCTGCCCTCGGGGCTGCTGCCGCCCTCTCTCAGCCTGTGCCTTGGGCGGCAGCAAGCGGCAAGGGCCCGGGCTGAGCCCTGCCAGGCCATGAGGGCGAGTGGCCACAGGGCTGGCAGTGCTGCTGGCAGGGAGCTGTGCCGCTGGGCAGAGCCGTGACCAGGTCTGTGTTCCCAGGGATGGCCGGGCGGTGCCTGAGGGAGCAGCAGGAAGAGCTCCAGCTCATCTGTGAGGGTGAGTGAGGGCAGCGGGCTGGCAGTGGGGGCTGGCAGGAGGAGCTGCAGGCCCTGCCCCGGCTGCGGAGGGCTCTGCTCCCTGTGCGGACGGGGGGCGGTGTGGGCAGAGCACACAGAGATTTCAGGGCTGCGTGGGGGATTTGTGGCCAGCAGCTTTGGGCTGATCCTGGCGCTACCTTCTCCCTTTTGGCCATGGCTAGAGTGGGCTGGAATATCCCTGGCACAGGAGTCTCCTCGGGTCCCTGCAGATTCAGGATCTGACAGTAGCTCTGTTCCTCTCTTTCCCAGCCCTCGAAGATATGGCAGATGACACCAGCCCTGCCATTAGAAAACTTGCAGCTGAAACAGCGTCCATCCTCCAGGCGATGCAAGACCGATTCCGCGAGGCGTGCCAGCGACGGTCTCGTCTGTGCGGCAGCGCCTGGCTGTGCTATGGGAGCTCTGCCGAGAGATGATCTGGGAGGCTCTGCCTGCTGGAACCACCAGAACCAGCAAGGCAGTGGTCATTTTTTCTTTCTTGAAGTATTTTCTCTTTTTTGTG